>NC_068986.1:110702436-110709003 GCF_001194135.2 Octopus bimaculoides
GTGTACGAATGATTGTCTTTGTGTCTCTGTCTGGGTTCTGGGTATATTTAGTAAATCTCCACTGCTCAACTATATCCGAACTATAAAGCTGTCTATGTCGATATTCTGAATGATATCTACAGTATTCCAAATATGAATTCAGAGAGACACACATACACACAGACACAGATATATATACCTACACATAGTCGCTCGCACACAAACACTCACATACGTGTGACCTCATGCACTCATACACGCAACCGCTTCTTTATTGTATATATTTATTTCTAACAAGATAATTCTAGTGTTAGTAGCATTGAGGAACACCATATATATTTATCCGTTGTAAAATATACAAGGTGTATATATATATATATATATATATATATATATATGTATATATTCTTTTATTCTTTATTCTTTTGTTCTGTTTAAGTATTTTAACCCCAGCCATGCTGGAGCATCGCGTTAAAGAGTTTTTGTGAAGAAATTGGTCCCATGACTTGACTTATTCTATCGGAGTGTATTGCTGAAGCGCTAGATTACGGATTCATAAACACACTAGCAACGGTTGTCAGGAGAGGTGGGGGGGAACTCACACAAAAATAAATAATACATGCATATATGTATGTGTGTGTGTGTGTGTGTGTGTGTATACGATTGGTCTCTTTCAGTTTTCGTTTACCAAATCTACTCACAAGGTGCACAAAGTGTCAAGCAGTAGTACTGAACGCAAAACCATGTGTTTGGCAAGCAAGCTCTTTATTTCATAAATTGGCTATGGAAGCCGCACATAGATGGGACAAACGAGGACAGACAAACATAGAATTTGTAGGTCCTTTCATTTATTGCTTTGCAGTTACTTATTCTACAATTGCACCAAGGCTCGCTTTTAAAAACAATTATATAAGAAAAGATAGACTCAGACAATTAACACACAAATGCACACACACACACACACACATATATATACACACACACACACATATATATATATATATACCTATATATACATTCATGCATGTATACACACACATGCACACACATAGACAGATGTTTATGTGTTAGTATTGAAAAGTCACTATGACTTGCACAATGCTTATCCTTTTTCCCTCGAAATTTTAATATTTGTAGATCGCAGTTAGTAAAATGTATCAATTTTATGTTAATTGATCGTGGTCAAAATTTTATCAAAATAAAGTTTGCTCTGCAGGTTAGATAAAGTCGCTGATATCTAATCAAAAATATTCTCAACTAGACACTGTTGAGAGTGTAAGGTCTGTATACATATATCATACACACACACACACACACACACACACACACACACACACACACACATACACACACACACATATATATAAATACATACACACACATACATCTATATATGTATATGTAGATAAATAGATAGATAGATAGAGAGAGAGAGAGAGAGAGAAAGAGAGAGAGAGAGAGAGAGAGAGAGAGAGAGATAGAGAGAGAGGGAGAGATGCCGGAAATGTGTGAGAGAAAATGACGACACGTTACTAAATATGGTCTAATTATAACAGTTCGACATGGACATTTTGATTATTGCTTTGTCCTCAATGGTGATATTGAGATTACAGTAATAAATTTCATTGATATCACAGACAGTCTTCTATCGATTCAGTAATCTCGTTAAGAAATGAAAATAAAAGACAATTATTGTTTAGGTAATTGGATAAATGGTTGAATGGAGCACGTGCCAAAGGAACTTATATTCTAATATAGTTGTTGAAATAATGGGGAAGAGAAATGACACGCTGCCACATTTTTTCTTTTATTTCATATATTCTCGAAGAGATATCAAGGAACATTATTAACACATTGAATATCAAATGACTTGCAATCTCAGGTAAATTATCTTTGCAATTTGGATGTTACATATGACGACATAACGAAAGCATTGTAGAACGTCAGCTGCCGGATAGTCTCTCGGAGACTTTTAGAAGAGGCTGATGTCAAAAATAAAGCAGCCAACGGTGCAAAACTTAAGGAAACACCGTTTTACTGTGATCTCCTACAGAGAATCGATTCGTACATTTTTGATCTTCGTGGTTGCCGTATTGTCCTTTCCCTCAACTATACAAACAGCTCCATTTACACTCCGTGTTGATGATACAAAGTTATCTCGGGCAATTGAGAACTCTGGTGATGCCGCAAACCCTCCGCAAAATCCTTAATCCACAAATCGGCTGAAGGAATAACATGCAAATCAATGCATGAAATGTTCAAGTTCTTTGTAAGGCAACCTACAATCACTGAGCTGCTTAACAGTAGGAAGGAAAATTTACAGAAGCACATTTAAATGTCTACGTAGAAAGGATTTTAATTAAGCAGGCACCGCAAAAATTGGTGGGTGCCTAGGTTTATAGCTGTAAATGTAAATGTAAGGTATACTTTGCCTGCTTCCAGTTATTATTAACATTGTTCATGCTAAATATTTGAAAATTCTTGCAACACGCATAGGATGAAGACAAGTAAATTAACACTTGATTTATATATATATATATATATATATATATATATATATATAAACTATTCAGGTTGACCTAAAATTTAATTTCTACATCATTAAATATTCATTTTTTAAATTTTACTTTAATTAATGGTTAATATCTGTATGCCATTTGTAAATTTAATAATATCCTTCCCAAATCAAGTTAACGTTTAGTTAAGTACAATCTGTCTTCTTTCATGGCCTACTATTCTCCTGAAAATTGAAACCTAGAATCAGCGGAGGCTCAACATCACAGCAACACTTAGAGCCATACCAGTTTACCAAAACCTTCCTCTCAAACTTTGCACTGAAAAACTGTAGTCAATTACCAAAATTATGCCAGTAGCCAAAACTACATTCACTTAGTTCGCTTCAGTTCAGTAGATGGACCTAATGTATCAACTAATCACTTGTTGATTGCAATTGGATGCAAATGTAATCGCTGGACTTCTATACAGCAGAAACGTGCGTCGCACAAATCTAAATTAAATGTGCTGTAACTGACTGTAAAAATAATAATAATGATAATAATAGATATATTACACACTTTCAAGAACTATATTCTTAACCTAAACGGCCAACCTAGTTGGTCATTCTACCATTTCATAGCTGGCCTCGACAGACTCCAACCACGTCTCTGCTGTATTCTTGGGATTTTCTTTTGTTTTCTAAAATTACTTCTCGCCTGATGATTTCGGTCTTTAATAATGGAGTAATGTTCTCATTCTTCTATTAAAAAGTGTTGGCTGATACATTTAAAGAGACCTGTGCATATTGTATTCATCATTAACCGTTGTATGTAACCGAATGATATAAACTTCAGTGAAAACCCATTGCTTGAGGAGCAAAACGCCTCTCCATCCAGAATATTATGCACCGGCCATTTTTATATTAGAAATCTGTAATTAATATCTCTGCTGCGCTTTGTTTTTGATGTAGCAACATATTTAGAATTTTCCCCGTTTTCTCGGTGACTGCTCAAATTTATCATTCGGATTCAAACCCAACCACTAGAATTTGTTAATGTTTATCCTTTTTTTTCCCAACCACTTCGTGCTTGTATCATCGACTTATTTTGTTGTTTTTCTTTCGATGAAGTCTCAAAGCCTTAGTTCAATCAACTGAAGCATTATTTTGTACTTTATTGATGCCAGTGTTTGTTGATTGGAACTATGTAATTGGAAAATAAACATCACTTAATTTACTGTTCAATATTTTATCGGGAAATACGCGTCAAAAGAACGTAGATTCATTTCCTGGATGAGCATCTATGACTCATATATGACGACTGATTTATAAAGTTCAGTTGTTAACGTGAATGCTCCCTTTACTTGTTACTTATTGAGGAAATGTTCTAATCCGCTGTAAGATGACTTGTCATTTGGAGCCGATATATATTATATGTAATACAATAAGAAGCTATTTTCGCTTTTGTTTGTTTAACTATCATTAGCCCATAGTAGATTTTATTGGGGCAAAGATGGATATACCGCTCTTCATTCAGTTTCAAACAAGTGATATCATTTATCAATAGAGGGCCTTCGATTTCAGTTCAGTAATATATATGCTGCTTAGCTATATCCATTATACATCGAAGGTTGGCAAAATATGACGAGAGAACATGACAGATTTTGTTTTCCCACTCGCTTAACAATTAACTGCTCACTAAATCATGTGATACAGTATCTTACTTCTACGCGTCACTAGCTTCCTCTCCCTCAACGAAGAACGTCAGTGAGACTGCAAATTGTGAAATCACGATGCTATCTTTGGATATATCCAGATGGTGATATACGGCAAAGTTCCGGCGAAATGCTAGATATGTCAGGCTATTGACTCAGCAGTTGTTATAGTCCACATATAAATGTGAGCTTCTTAATTGCTACTCAATGCATTTTTCTAATCCGATATTAATAAAATGATTTATTGCTAAAAGGTAATAGAATCTTAGAGCTTTAAATTTCCAGAGATTTATGTTTATAGCCAGCGAAATATTCCTGAAAATAAATCATTTCTTAAAACAAAATAATAATAATAATAAATAGAAAAGTATGATCAAACATCAATGGTGATTTTAATATTAGAATGCCATTCACAGAGTTTTGGAGAATATATCTTACTGATGGAACTAAGCCAGCTGACGGCGTTTTAATTAGGGTTTTCATTCCTGTCGTTCCCTGGTTGTTTAGCAACAACACCAACAGAGATCACAGCTTGGTGGCGTTTTAATGCAATTCATTTTATTAGCATGATTATCTCTTTCGTTGGTGTTTTGTTTATATCCAGGCATAGAATGAGAGATTCAGGAAGACATTTCTTTTCCGAAGAGATATACATAATAATAATGTACATAAAAGATAAACAATCTGAAACAAAATGAAGAAGAAAAGATTACAAAGCCGGAAGGTACAGCATACACCAATAAACAAGAACACTTCTGAATACGGAAAAACATGTTTAATTCCACGCATAAAAATGTGGGAAGAAATTAAAAATATTCAACCGATTATTATTATTATTATTATTATTATTATTATTATTATTATTATTATTATTATTATTATTATTATCATCATCATCATCATCATGTGCTTTGACTGCACTACTGAGCGCTTGGTACCGGTGTGGTTTGTTTTGGTCTTGTTATTTTCACTCTATTGAAAGTGATTTACGGAGTCTGAGTGCGGTGCCTAGTAGTTCTATTTTTCTGTATGTTATATATATTCCTAAGTCCCGATGCTTCGGTTATGTATATCTCTCTGTGCGTTTTTAATCATATCTAATACTGCTATTATTATCGGGATTATACTTGTTTGTAGACTTCACATTCGGGTTGTCTCTATTTCCGGAGTTTTGTATTTTGTAAGTTTCACCGTTTCCTTTCGAGGTACGTTATCATGTGTTAGGATTGGCAAATCGATTAGAAGGCAATTTCTTTTTACGATCCCCGTCAACTGCATCCTTGAACCATTTATCTGTGTGTATTGCCATATATCAGAGTATGATTCTTCCATCATTTTCGCAAACCCTTTCTCACATATGGTTATTCTGCCTTTTCTCTGTTGTCATTCTATATTGTTGGCATAGATCACAAATGTATAGAGGTGCCAACTCTGTCATGTCCGTGGGTATATTGTTTCTTAACCAGGGCTGAATCACGAGAGACTGTATGATTAACTGTTTTTTCTCTCCAAGGATTCTGCAGTTATTTTTTTCATGTGTTTCTGTTAGTTTCTGATGGAGAGGTTTTCCTCTTGGGTCGCAATTAAAAATCCTTCAGTCTCTGCTTTGTGTCCTGAGTTTCTTAACCATTGTTGATATGTTACTTTCTCTACTACTTTTCTTATTCCAGTAATTCTTATGTAAAGACTTTTCTTGCCATCAATTAATTATGGTATTTTGTGGTTCCAGCTTTCAGTTTAGATTTGATTTCAGTTGTTTTACAGCTTTTGTTTTTTTTTCTTTTTCTTCGTAGTTGTCAGGAACAATGATCTCTTCCTTGTATCATTCAGGTTCCTTAAATACGGTAAATAGTTTTTTTTATTTTGCTCATATTTGGTGGCCATTTCTACCTGTTTTATTCCTACAGAATTAGATATATCTGTCATCCTATGGTGATTATTTATAGTAATTTCTACGTGTATAAAACCTTAACCATTTTCCATTCATTGTTTATATAAACTTTCGACGTCGGGTTTGTGTGGTGTATTCTAAATTTCATAATAATAATAATAATAATAATAATAATAATAATAATAATAATAATAATAATAATAATAATAAACACTACTACAGACAGTACACGGCTTTACCAAGGAAATAGAAATGAAATTCGGATTAGAAAAATGTGCCAAAGCAACTCTGAAAAGAGGAAAATTAGTTAAAAGTAGCAATATAACACTAGATAAAGCCAATGAAATAAGAGAACTAGACGAAAGCCAACCATATAAGTATTTAGGAGTCAATGAACTAGATAGGATACAACATACACAAATGAAAGAAAAAATAAAGAAAGAGTACTATAGACGAGTTAGATCAATACTAAAAACAGAGCTCAATGC
>NC_068986.1:110710415-110711246 GCF_001194135.2 Octopus bimaculoides
GTGAAGTGAAAGCACGTTATAAAAATAAAACTACTGAACAATAATAATAATAATAATAATAATATTAATAATAATAATAATAATAATAATAATAATAATAATAATAATATTAATAATAATAATAATAATAATAATAATAATAATAATAATAATAATAATAATTATCATTATTATTATTATTATTATTATTATTATTATTATTATTATTATTATTATTATTATTATTATTATTATTATTATCATTATTATTTTGCTTTCCTGTCAAGTTTGTGTTAGTTATTTAGTGTCCAATTAAGAATATTGTGATTGTAACTTACAACTTATTGATCAATGTATATTTGTGAGAATAACGTAGCATCGCTTATGTAAATAACATAGATTAAAAAGCACGTGACTTGTAGCTACTTTCTCACTTCCCATACCTTATCTGATCACGTTTTAGACATACTCGCCACCATTGCGATTCTTGGGTTTCAAAATGTCGGTGACGTTACATGCTAGCCTTAACGTTCGTCTTTCTCCACAGCCACACACCAAGCAAGAAGCTTACTGCGGTCTACGATGCATTGAATAATTTTTCTTATCTATATATGTGTGTGTGTGTGTGTGTCTGTATGCATCTATGTGAGTGTGTGTGTGTGTGTATGTGTGGGTGCAAGCGTGCATGTGTGCGTATGTGGGTGTCTCTTTGCGCAAACACATATATGATACTATATATATGTATATATTTGTTTATATGAATGCCTTTCTTGAAATATGATATTTAAATGTATATTCGTGTAATACATATACATACATATACTTACACACACACATATATATATATATATA
>NC_068986.1:110711500-110712651 GCF_001194135.2 Octopus bimaculoides
TATATGTATATATATATATATATATATCAGAGTATGATTTTAGTAATTGCTGAAGAATATCGGCATTTTTTTTTTATTTGCTGCAGACTGAAACTGCGCTTGCGCGGTGAATTTGAAAAATTATAATATGTAATGAGGAGACACGTATTATTCTGTCTCTAAACTATTTGGCGTACCCACTGATGAGAATTTCGCCTATCAAACTATTTTATTCGCTAATTAAAGTTCGAAACCTAGGTCTGGTTGTAAAAAAAAAAACATGGTAAAAGTTTTGGTTAAATTTTTATTCTTCATTTCCTTCAAAATTGCTCTTATATGTGATTTTGGACGTTTTGACTGCTTCTTCTATCATGTAAGGCGGCCTGTTAAGGGTCACTTCTTTTTGTGTTTAAATGTACAGCACTTTTATATGGAATATATATATATATATCTTGTAACTTTACACACGTGCATATGCAATTGCGTGCGCGTCTGTGTAGTTTTGTATGTATTTCTAACTCCACGAAGATTTCTAAGCAATATTACGTTTGATTAAACTAGAGAAAATATAATCTGAAAATACATTCGGAGAAACTGCCACCAACAGGATTGTAAAGCCAAGTGAGCTTCGGTGGGTTGGTGTCAGATATTAATTATTTCACTTGTTTAGCTGACAGGCAGCACAGCTAATGAAGTGCAGTGGAAAAGAAATCGTTGATCCATACACTTCACAGCTCCCGGCAGAAAGCCGTTTGTTTCTATGCTTGTGTATCGTGTGCACTTTTATGTTTCTCTCCACGTATACGTGTGTGGTGTCAATGTATTACATTCCATAGAATTGCATACGCATATGCTGGCCTGTCTAGTTATGTATGTGGGTTGTATTATATAATCGAGTAGGTGTGCAACAAGAGGTTGTATGTCCGTGTGTGTTTACTATACGAAAGAATGTCTTTACTTTGGCAAATGAATTCATGCATACGTATTCGTTGATATTACTGTGAAACTTTCTTTCATTACACACTCAAACACACACGCACACACACACACACGCGCGCACACACAGACACATATATATATATATATAAATATATATCTGTGTGTATATAAATATTACATACATACACACACACATATATATATATATATATATATATATATATATATATATA
>NC_068986.1:110713235-110725950 GCF_001194135.2 Octopus bimaculoides
TGTGTCAGCAGTCGTATGTGTCAGCCGTCGTATGTGTCAGCAGTCGTATGTGTCAGCAGTCGTATGTGTCAGCAGTCGTATGTGTCAGCAGTCGTATGTGTGAGCAGTCGTATGCGTCAGCAGTCGTATGTGTGAGCAGTCGTATGTGTCAGCAGTCGTATGCGTCAGCAGTCGTATGCGTCAGCAGTCGTATGTGTCAGCAGTCGTATGTGTGAGCAGTCGTATGTGTGAGCAGTCGTATGTGTGAGCAGTCGTATGTGTGAGCAGTCGTATGTGTGATCAGTCGTATGTGTGAGCAGTCGTATGTGTCAGCAGTCGTATGTGTCAGCAGTCGTATGCGTCAGCAGTCGTATGCGTTAGCAGTCGTATGTGTCAGCAGTCGTATGTGTGAGCAGTCGTATGTGTGAGCAGTCGTATGTGTGAGCAGTCGTATGTGTCAGCAGTCCTATTAGCTTGTATATAATCATATGCATTTTCATGCCTTATGTATGCATAGTCATGTAAAAGAATTTGCGTTGTGCTTCTGTGCGTATCTACACGTAGATACATACACGCATATATACATTCATACATACATACACGATCACACGCAGACATATGTGTATGCATATACATATATGCATATACATATATGCATACATATACATACATATATATATACACCCACGCCCTTACCCCCCCACATATATATATATGTAGAAGCATATATACCATACCTGAATATAGGCATGCAAACAATACATACACACAAGTATATATGTATATATATATTCGTCGGAGTTTCTATGTATAAATATATGTTGCATGTTTATGTGTGATCAATACGTGCCTTAATTTGATGTGTCCCAAGAATTGTGCTACACTATTGTGTTGAGACCTAACATAATCTCCATATCATATACATACATACATAGAGATATACATACCTACACATACACACACACACACACATACACACACACACACACACACACACACACACACACACACACACACACACACACACACACACATATATATATATAAGTATATATAGGGGAGAATTCACGAAAAACAACAGACGAAAACAGGTTGTGTAAACAACAAATGGATGTATTAGTATAACGCTCGGGAATTGAGAAAGTCTTTAACATTTCGAGCTTACGCTCTTCAACAGAAAGGATCACATAAAGAAACAAGGAGAGAAAAAAATATATGTGTAGTGGTCAGCGATGAGATCTAGAAGTTCTCAGTGTAGAAAACACTTCATAGCGCCCAAATGATATGAATATACACTCTGAAACCTTTACCGAGAAAGAAGTCCACGGGGTAAAGAATGGCCGTATGAGGGATGCAGCTGAGTAGCATACTGAGTTCAAATGCAGCCTAAGTCGATTTTACCTTTCATCTTTTCGACGTCGATAAAACAAACCTAATCTTAGAAGAAAATTTAATTACGTAACTTAGATGGTTAGATGGATACGCAGAGTTTCTTTTCTTGGATCGTGTATTACATCAAATTATTTAGATTCCGTATAGAAATTTGACACATTCAATCTAAAAAAAAAAAAAAACCAAAATAAAACGTATGATGAAACTATCGGATTTTGAACTCGGGGCGTAAAAATAAGGCACACCCTAGCGAGAAAAGTGAAAGAAAAAATAATTTCCATTTAATCCAGTGTATTACCGAATCTACCTAAACAGTCGACTGTTTATTCTATACATATTGATATAAGTGAATTGTCAAGTTTGTTTAATTGATATATTTAGAAAATAAATAGTTCGGTAGACAATAGAAGAATTTTAATGCAAATATTTACTATTATAGCACATTTTAAGAGACTATAATGCTGAAAATATGTCCATTTGCGGCTTTAAATTATATTGCTTTCATGTATGTTTATTATTATTTTTCAAAACTACACGTTAATCAAGTTTTTCGCTTATGTTTAGCTAATGTACACAAAATACCTCGTTTACGGAGAAATAATATTTGTAATGACTCGCTTCTCTGATCTGGATTATATTGTCAAATTTAAAGGCGAATATACAAAAATAACAAAAATAAAAATCAATAATAAAAAAATAAAATATAAAAACAAAAGCAAACACAACGATAGGCAACTGCACTTATATTGAAATCTATTCACAAACAAGATCTATACAATAGACACATGAAAAATGGAATTTATGCTAAAACAGTCCGAATAAATATGATAGAGAAATTCCGAGTTGTTACATTGTTACATGTTTTTGTCTTTTTGAAGATGTCAGTCTAAAATTTTCTAACAACGAAATCGTAAAATTTAAAGAATTTTATTTCTTTTATATCATATTTTATAATTCTATGAGAAAGTTTTAGGTAAGTTTCAAGTAGAGATTGTTATAATTTAACACAACATATTTAAGAAATGAAATCAAATAAAAGGAATTTGTTACAAGGAAATACATATATCTTTGCAACAATAATGCATTTTTAAACATGGCGGTTTGGATATATTCTGAAATAAGGATATATATCACAAGACATAGAATATATTTTTTTTTCCACTTCGCTAAAGAATCCCAATGAAATGTTCGTACATCGATATATGTATATGCATGTGTGTATGATTGTGCGTGTGAATGCGCGTGCGTATGTGTGTGTGTATATACAGATATGTATATATATTTATGTATACGTATATACATACACATGTCAGAAAAGAAGTGTGGGCTAGTGTTTAGCTTATCGAACGCATGGTCGCTAGACCGTAGTTTCGTTTCACGATGCAGGTAATGCGTTTTGTACTTTAGTAAAACATTGCAGTCCTGTTGTCCTAAGGTTTCAATTCACTCATATTGCAAGTAAACCTGCGATGAAGTGGCATTCCGCTCTGTGCAATGTTGTCCAATCCACCTACGCAACCAGGGGGCACCTTTCGAAAGCTAAAACAACGTCATGAAACGCATTGTGGTAATCGGTGAATAACCATACTCGATTTTGTAGTCGATATATATATGAAGGGAGTAACTATACCAACAAGTAATGTTCTCGCCACTTCAACTATAACAACTGATGCTATTACTATTTTTTAGCTCCAAGTGAACGCTCTCTCTAGGAGGTTATTGATGCAATTTTTAAACGATTTATATTACAAGCAAGGGAGCGAAGCCCTACAATCTTCTAGCGATTTGACAGGCCACCAAACCGGTCAGTTTCGGGCTCTCTGTCCCTCTCTCAGTCTCTCTCTCTCCCTCTGTCTGTCTCTTCGCTCCTTCGCGCTACATGGGTTCAACTCCCATCATCTCCTCTCTTCATCTGACACCTACTTCCTCTCTTCACTCCTATCCACCTTCTATCTTCATTGATACCACTCCACCCTACATACACACACACACCAACACAATTATTCTAAAGAATTAATTAGAGACACATTTCAAGGTCGATGATACTCCTCGTCAAAGCCAACATATATCCAAACACGGAGGGCATATATAAGCCAGTATAAATATGCGAACATCTATCATATAACATAAATGTTATATATTCTATATGTTTTTATATGTTATATGTCTGTATATTTAAAATGGTTTATTTATGCTTTCCGTGGATGCATGTTAGCTTCGATGAGGACTATTATCGACTTTCAAATTTGGCCCTTTGTAATTAATTTTTTAGTATATATACATACATACATATACATATATGTGTGAGCTGCATTTTCATATTGGGGAAGAGATGGGGGTCCGCAACTACTACAGCATGTAAATGATGATGGGTGGGGGGGTCTTCAAAAGCGATGTGATGTTGTTTGTAGCGTGAAACTCACGAGTGTGGAGTGCTCGGTAACAGAGTGCATTGCCCTCGTGAAGATTCTAATTTTGTGCGCCCCACAGATCCGATCGCTTTCGTCGTATTTTCTCCCTTAAGTGCTTCAAACGTCGCCGAAGAACTCTAGATTGATGGTCTGGCACTTGGTAATGCATTCACTATGCACAATACACCATTACCAGTGGGTAATAGCAGGTTCTTCAGGACGCTTATCTTTCACAGACGTTCTTACGCTTTTGAAACGCCTATGCCATTCAAAACATTGCGTACGACCCATTGCCTCAATGCCGTAAGTTTGCGGAAGCAGACTCAACGTCTCTGTAGAAGACTCCCTATATTTTCGTTTATTTACATTCCCATAATGAGTGAAAGAAGTAAAATAGAAAAGTTAAAAGATATATGTAAAATGGGTGAGGAAAGATAATACAGTATATTTTGTCAGGTTCCAAGAACGGACAGTTACCCAGCCATAATTGAATGACAATACACCATCTCGATAGCATCAAAAACGCCATAGCTAGAGTATGATCTCCTTCAAATTGGGTCATTAGACATCGTTTAAAACTTCTTCGCTTTTAGAAAAACGTCAATGTCTCTACACGATTCCAGGGCACTTTATTAGAGTTTGCTTTCCTCGTCAACCAGTAAAATATTTATGTCATATTTTTAACTCCTCGGATTTTTCTATCAGTTCATACCTCAATTTTGTCAGTCGTGAAATTTTGGACTCTCCTGGTTGAGTTGTTGTAGTGCCGTGTATTATGCAGTAATACTAATAGCGCATAAAATACTACGTATCTTATGCTCTATTAGTCGTATTGACCTTGCCAGCTTTCCCTCAATGTGCTATAACATAGTGATAGCTTAGTGGTTACCGAAGCTTATGTTGACGCCACCAAGCTAGAATTGGTTTTCAACCACCACTTGGCTCATTGAATCTCTTTACTACTACCGCTAAGTTAACTACAAGCAGAATTCACTTATGATATAAGTAGCAACCTTATAAATACAATATTTCCTATTTTCCATGATTTGTTGCATCGAACTCTAAGGAAGCGTGTAATTTACCAACACTGTCTGCCCTCTCAGATTATTTTAGGTCGTAAGACTACGCACAGATTCTTATATATTTTACTCCACTCGAGGTCTCACTCTCCTTACTTGCTCCTAAACCTTAGAAGGCATAAAAATAATGTCGCTGTTATAAAACACTACTTTTATTTTCTTGAATAAATTACTAGAGTAAAGAAGAACTGTTTTTCTCGATATATCTATTCCACTCCTTGTCCAATTCTTGATTAGCGATCGCTATTCATACAATTTATACTGATATATATATATATATTGTTAAATTCATGTTTTCTCTTTTCTTCTCTGTGTGTGTTTATGCTTGAAATTATTCTATTTCTGTAATATTTATAGTGTTATAATTTTAGATTCTTTTTTATGTCTGTTGTCATGTTTGAAAATAATAGCGTGCTGAATCTATTATTTAGCGTATTGTGTCTTCTGATGCCAGCAGTGTGTGACGTGCACTTCTTCCTGTTATTTTTGAAGATATTCTAAACCATGAAATATCAATACAAATGGCTACCACACACAAATATATACGATTTAAACCAATATTTCGAAGGAGCATTTTACTCTAAGGTTTCTCAGAAATAATGCATTTGTTTTTATTAAATGAAACAAAATGCTTTATATCAAGAATTCCAAGAAGAATTTACCTTCTAAATGGGGATCTGAATCTGCGTGCATTAGTGATAAACAACAACTGCAAGAACAGACAAAAAACGTTAAGCAATAATAAGAATTTCATTTATGGGTCACAAGGGTATGACTTAAAGACAACTAGGATGCCATTTGAATTATGTTGTTTATTTAAATCCGCATTCAGTGAGTAGACCTATGGCAAAAGATACCGCAGCCACGACAAAACCCGTTTTACCATTTGTGGGAACCTATTATGCTATCTATCGTTTTTTAAGTCACTGCTTGTGATTTGAGGAGAAATTGGCTCCTATTTCTTGCAGATCAATCGACCATATTTAGTACTTCATCAGTATAAACTTTTAATGAGGTAGAGAAAGCTGGGCTGTTGTGGTAAAATAGCTGTTAGCATCTAAAAATAATATTGGTAAAACTCAAACATTTTGGGTCGTAAATCGTATGGCGTCCACCAATTCCTTGTTCGGTTCCCTCCAGAACGTAGGACAATTCAGATTCCGGTGAACAGTTGCAATGCTTTACGTTGAAGGATTATTCTTTTATTTGTTTCAGTCATTTGACTGCGACCATACTGGAGCACTGCTGTTAGTCGAACAAATCAACACCAGGACTTATTTTTGTAAGCCTAGTACTTATTTTATCGGTCTGTTTTACCGAATCGCTAAGTTACTGGGACGTAAACACACCATCATCGGTTGTCAAGCGATGTTGCGGAGACAAATACAAACACACAAATATATACACACAGATACACATATATACATATATACGACCGGCTTCTTTCAGTTTCTGTCTACCAAATCCACTCACAAGGCTTTGGTCGGCCAAAGACTATAGTAGAAGACACTTGCTTAATGTGCCACGCAGTAGGACTGAACCCGGGCCCATATGGTTGGTAAGCAAGCTACTTACCACTCAGCCACTCCTGCGCCTAATACTAGCTTTTGTTTCTATTAGTTTGGCTAAAAATGAAATAGATAGTACCATGATATATTTTTATCTTGGTAAAGCACGGAAAAGGTGCTGGGAAAAGGAAAAATCCTTAATGGAAGGTATATTTAATCAGCTAATTCAGAGGAACTGAGGGCATTCTATAAAAATTGGAGATGAAACTGAAAATTAAAAGAAGGAAAAAAAAACAAACGTTTTTGAACCAATGTTTACAGCGCATTGTGTGTGTTTGTGTGTGTTTCTTCGTGTGCTTGTGTGTGTGTGTGTATGTTTGTGTATGTTAGTGTGTGTTTGTGTGTGTCATTTTGAAGCATTAGAGAATCATTCATGGTATATCATAGTTATATTCCGTTGGAATATATGGCGTGGTCACGGCAGGAAAATCTTTGATTATAGAGCGCCGTCGTAAGGGTGATATGAGATGAAAGACATTAAATCAAACATTATAAGTAGAAGGAGAACCCTTCTTGGATTAAAATCCCAGCTGATTGACGTAGTCTCTTGTTTTATTGGTTTGTCAACAACGATAGGGGCATTTCCATATGAAGTGGTCACGTCTTTGCAAAATAGGGAAATTGGTGCAGTTTATATTCGGAAAAATATAGTCTTCAATTTTGGTTTTATGATTAGAAATCCTAAATGTTGAGAATTTAGGCTAAGCCGCGGTGAAGTGAAATTCCTGCCCAAAATCTTACTTTGTTTCTCTTCGCTCTATACCTACCTGATTTATAGCTGAGTCAGCAATAATGCACAATCTTTCTTTTGGTACCGAACAAATTTTGTCAAATATTCTGGTACCGAACAAAGTTTGTCATCACAAAATGTCAAGACTCCGAATTTCCTTTCTCGCCATCATTAGATCTACATTCATTGAGTAACATCTGAAAAACCAAAACGTCAACGGTTGCAACGTGTCCAGTATCCATGCAACCATTTCTCATCACTAAACGCTGTAATGAAACATTCAATTTAATCCAAAAAAAGGTGTGTTGAATTTATGATATCAATTTCTGATTTCTCGTTACATTCTTCATCCCTTGCAACATGATAATCATTCCTACATCATCCCCATATCCTAATATGACTAGTTCAAACATGAAGGAGAGATGAGCAATATTCATGTTCTAGAAAGAAATCTAAATTTGTATTTGTCTATTTACTTTCGGCCGGGGGTTTTAAGATACACAGTTTTATTCCCATGATATAAAATGTAAAAATAATCACGATTCTACTGCATGCCTACCCTTGGGTTAGGAACGGGGAAAAAGTGGAAGTACAAAAAACATTGAAAAAAAAACTGTATGAGGAAGATTTAGAAAGCAAAGCATCAATGTTGTGATATCGTTAATGGAGAGTAAGAAAAAAAATATTTTCAGAATTTGGGAAGTTGAACAACGAAAATAGATTTCTTTTTTGTTAAAATTTAGTTTCTGCTATTTTAGTTTAAAAACGTGTACGCACACACGTATGCATGCATGCATTCATGTATGTAGATGATGATACGTATATAAACGTGATTGTGTACATGTATAGATAGCTTTAAATATATTTTATATATTCATGCATTCAGGTACAATATGTATACAAATACTGATATACGCACACATATATATGTATGTATGTGTATGCCTACGCATACATACATATATACATATATGTTGAGGTATATTCAATTATACACATCTTGATTATATACACGCACATCTAAGAGCGAATAGTGTATATGAATGAGAAACAAGAGCTATTCATGCAAATATATTTGTATTTTCATTTATTTATTACCACATTTATACGCACATACGTATGCATGCACTTACATAAAAAACATGTATATATGTGCATACGTGCTTGCATGTATCTCCATCTCTCCTTCGCGTTATATATATATATATATATATATATATATATATATATATATATATATATATATATATATATATATATATATATATATATATATGTGAGAGTGTGTGTATATACATATATGTATGTATATGTGTATGTATTCTTCACAATGAATAATAGGAAACTTAAAATTGATAAAGGTATTTTTAATGGACTTTTTTATTTAATTCTTTTACATCACATCTCTCCAAAGACTCAATATACACACATATTACAGTGAAATCCACGCAAGACACACACAAAAATACTGGCATCCTATGAAGGCATGCAGACACAAAAACACAAATACACGCGCACACATGCACACACACACATACACAAACACACGAATTCACAAAAACACACAAATATATATATAAACATACATGCTTTGAAACCCCACCTACTCAAACCTGTGTTCAACTACGCAGCTATTAAATTGTTCTGTTAGTATAAACCTGAGCTCTTTTCAGCATCAATCTTGTCACGACCTTTGGAATGGATTACAGTTTAATGATGATGATGATGATTGTGATGATGATGATGATGATGATGATGATGATGATGATGATGATGATGATGATGATGATGATGATGATGATGATGATGATAGTTTTTGTCAGGTAATAATAATCCAATAAATATAATAAAATATATGATTAAAAAATTGATAACAGCAGTTTCAGATTTTGGAGATACGCCATAGAAATAAAGCTGCTTCGAATATATCGACCATGCCGTATCTAAATGGAAAACGACCATATCCCTACAAGGCAATTAAGGCATCTCTCTACACCCATGAGTGCATGCATTTCGATGTAGATAAAATGATTGCTTCGGAATATTCTAGCTGCTCTTTCGATCCCAGAGCGGAATTCACTGAGTAAATGATGTTAAGAATAATATCACATCTGGCGAAATTCGCTCGATAGAATTCGTGTGAAAGCGAACAAAATTCTAATTCTTACTCGTATATAGCAGCCTTTGCCTGTGGCCTTGGTAAACAGCATGAAAGGATTTTACTCATAGGGGAGTTTCACCGATTCCATTACATTCCAACAGTCTGGCCAGATGTGAAACGGGAGGAAAAGCTTTCTCTTGTCCTCAGGGGTTTATTGGAGATCACCAAAATATTCATAGGTGCGACCCTTCCTCCTCAATGTAATGTTAAACAGACAACAGCAATAACAGAAATGCATTCGAGAGGAAATTAGAAGCAATTTAGACGGAGCAAGAGGGTAAAGCAACGCGAACTAATGGCGCCTGAGAATGGCTGTCGATAACTTATATCATGTGAAATTAGAAGATTGCATTTTAAAATCTTTATGAATTCTAATACACGAATGAGCAATATTGGTTTCATGGTTATGGAAGATGGAGAAATGTTGAGACTGCAGCATCGCAATCCCATCTTTCACAAACTGATACAGATGCGTGTTATTAAATTCAAAAGTAGACTGACAACTGTAGTGGATTCTAGTGACTACCTACGCCTAAAATCAGATATGTTTTAAACGAAATAAATTATAAGTAAATGAATTTTGAAATAGACATTTTAATTGGCTATAATATATTTTTTAGTTAAAATGAACTGTATAAAAATGAGAATAAATGCTATAGATATTTTAGAAAATTGTGAGTATTTCAGGTGAGAAGAATTGCGTATGATGTAAATTGTTGTCAATGAATGAATGAATACCGAGGGAAAAGATGATATTGTATTATTTTATATAAGTTGTTAAATGCTTCTGTAATTTTGTGGGGCACGAACCTCCTTAGCAAATATGACACAAAAGTGTAAACATCTGTCTGAAGCAACATGTTGTCGCTCACATGACATTCTAGTTTTCATAAGAATGAAAATATAAATTCGAATTAGAAAAACTAACAGAACAATTAATTTACTTACTGAATTGGAATCAAATTTTGTTACAACGAATACAAGAAATAAAAATTTTGAGAAAATTTGAAATATCCTAAAACATCGAGCACATTCAAATGAATTTACCTCCTGGTTTCACAAGTCTAGATATTATAGACAGGATATAAAATACAATATATTCATAAAATTACGATATATCTAAAATCACTTACATAAACCATACTGAGCAGAAGAAATGTTCGGCAAAAACACAAATTCAAAACATCGCTGTGTCTTCGATCGAGAAATTCACCCTCGTGATTACGAGAGCTTCCATCACGTGCTTACGAGAAAGTAAAGAAACATTCCTAAGATCCACCACAACGCGCAACTTAAAATAAAAAAAAAACTTGAGATAAGATAATTAAACGTGCATTTTCTATAATTAAATTAACGAACGCTCCCGAAAGAACGTTAAAAGTTATCTTTTTGTTTTTGTTTTTGTTTCTGACCTCTGCGACGACATTTTCTTCTTTTTCTTCTCTTCTCTTCTTTGTTCACATATTTGTTTATATATTTGCATATATACTCGCACATTAGCGATACATCCTCCTCCTCTTTCTCCCCTCTTTCTCTCTCTGAACTAGAACCACTGTGTATCTAGTCACTCTCGCCCCGTCTCTCCAATATTCTCCAAATGTATATTCTTTTTTTCCTCTCACTTGTCTTTTCTCTCCATCTCTCTGATCACAAAGATATTTACATTCTCACTCACACACTACCGATACAGCTTCCTCTCCCTTTCTGTACTAGAATCAATGCGTATCTAGTCTCTCACTTCCATCTCTCTCACGTTCTCCAAACTTATATCCTTTATTCTTCTCACTCTTTTAGCTCTCTCCCTATACTAGAATAAGTGTGTATCTAGTCTCTCTGTTTCCCTCCCTCCCCCTATCTCCATTCAACCACACCTACAATCCCCACCTGTTACCAGCCCATCCTCTCCCCTGCATATCTACCCTTCTCTTATATCTTCATCCCTCTCAATCTCCTCTCTACCCCTTCTCTACCTCAACTTTCCTGTCTGTCCCCAACACTGTGCAGGTAAGTTGTTGGATGAATTCTGAGAACATTCAGAACCAGGAAAAAGGAGTCCCTGCTACTTCTATGGACGACATTCGTTCTCAGCTGCTTGGATTACTGCTCTCAACTATGGTCCCCAGAGAGTGTGAAACAAGCTGCGGAAATCAAAGCATTCCAGCACCAGTACACAAGATTGACTCGATACAAAAGATGGGCTACTGGGAGAGGCTAAAGGAGCTGAGACTATTTCCTGTCGAGATGTCGAGAGAGATATGTGGTGATATATATTTGGAAGAACTTGGAGGGTTTAGCTCTCAATTTTGGAATTGACAGCTATACCATTCCTCTGACTGGGCAGCACTGCATCATATCAAAGATCCCGTCTTCCACATCTAAAATAAGGACACAGTACTGCAATAGTCTGGGTTTCAAGGGCCCGCAATTGTTCAACATCCTGCCAGACAAACATGGATATCTACATCGTGTTGATGTGGAAGTCTTCAATGAACGCCTGGACAAGTTTCTATCTGAGATACTGGATGAGACCACATTGCGGTAGGAGACGCAGAGAAGAGCAGCTCCGCCCAGCTCGTTACTTCACCAAAAACAACACCGGAAACAATCGCGAGTACCTACAGATGGTTACTAGCATGACCCAGCACTAGCATGACCTCAGCCATGGGCTGAAACCAGTAAAGGATAAAAGATATATGTGTGTGTGTGTGGGTCCTTTTTCGACCAGCCGCCTTTCAGACTGATCGCGGTCGTCTATCCTCCCGACCGGCCTGTTAAGGCATTCCATTTTCCCATTATCCTTTGCGGCAGCGTGCTACACTTGTTTGATAGTTGAAACACCCTTTTTTGTTATTTATTTATTCTTTTTACAATTATTTTCCTTTTGCTGTATAACCGAAATGCGTTTCTCCATTGTGTATGTAAAATTCTTTTTCTGATACACTTGCATAACGTTACGTTCGTCCGATAGTGGAAAGACCCTTTCTGTTATTTACTTATTTGTATTCGTATAAGTACAATGTTTTTTGTTTTCTTTCTATTTGTATAACCGAAAGGCGTTTTGATGTACATGTATAATTCTAGCTTTCTCATTTTTGTTTCTCTTCCTCTTTTCGTCCTGTTTGCCTTTCCCAGAAGCTTAATGCTTTTAGCTTAAGTCCCTGGTACCCGCCTGATTCGAGTAGCATCGGAGATAAGGGGACGAAACTACAAGGGCTTTTCGGACTCGGCTGATGAGGAAATCGGATGCGAATGATACATGTACCTTGTATTTGTCCTGTTTGCCATTTGTCGTCGTATTGTCTACTGTTCCGCATGTTGTGTTTTCTTGGTTTCTGTGTGTTGTGTTCATTCCTTCCTACTTTGATTCATATATATATATATATATATATATATAT
>NC_068986.1:110726494-110730899 GCF_001194135.2 Octopus bimaculoides
TGTGTGTGTGTGTGTGTGTGTGTGTGTGTGTGTGTGTGTGTGTGTGCGCGCGTGCGTGAGTGTGTTTTACACACATGCATTTGTGCATATACATATATGTGTATATAACATAAGTTTCAAATTTTGGCTAAAAGCCAGTAAGTGTTATGGAGTGATTAAGTCGGTTATGTCGACCCCAGTGCTCGAGACATACTTATTTAATTGAAACCGAAATGATGAAAGGCAAAGTCGACTTCGGTGGAATTTGAACACAGAAAGCAGAGACGGGTGAAATGCAGATAGACTTTTTACCCAGCATTCTGAATATTCTGCCAGCTCTCCACCTTTATGTATATAAATATAAATGTGTGTGTGTAAATGAATTTGGAAAATAGACACAGGCGTGTAGACAAACAGCGAAGTCTAATAAATATGTATTACATGTAGGCAAACTGTGAGTTGGCACGTGAATACATTTAAATTTTGAAAAGATAAATATAGACGTAATTGTGTGTGCATTTACAGACACTGCTTAAATTATATCGGTGCCTCTATACAAGACATTTTACACGGAAAAAATAGGAAGCTTCGAAATCGTATAATATCGTGTGAATTATCGAACTTTAAGTGTCATAGTCTTCAACATCTACGATTTACTTTTCTTTGCTAATTCTATGATGAATAAACAAATTGCACGCATAGTCGTCATCATCATCATCAACGCACACAAAATCGTATGAATATTTATTCAAACATAACATAACGTATGCACGAATACACATTTATTTACTTACGTACACATTCATATATAGACTGCATGCACTTACAGATAGATATATCACTCAGTATAATGCATATATGTATAATAAATATATATATATTTTATATTTTAGAATGGCAGGAATCTTCTCAACACATTATCTTTAGTTTCTCGATTTATATCTATCTATCTATCTATCTATCTGTCTGTCTATCTATCTATCTGTCTGTCTGTCTGTCTGTCTGACTGTCTGTCTGACTGTCTGTCTCTCTATTTGTCTGCCCATCCTTCCGTCTATCCGTCCATCCATCCATTTATCTATCTATGTATCTATGTTTCTATCTATCAACGTACACACACACGCGCGCGCGCACACACAGCTTGGCGTTCGCAGAATTTTGGTGCTTCTGCTAAAGAGAATTCTACCGATCGAATGGGCATAACCTTGCTCAATATAGCCACAGGTAATAAAATTCCGCTGGTATCATACTGCCACGAAGCAGCTCTTCTCGTCTGGTCACCTTTGCCCTTCCAATTGATCGTTATATTTTAGAAGCTCATGCTCAGCTACTGACTACGACCAACCCCTGCATCGGGCCTCTAGAATCTCCTCCCCACCCATGTATTTCCTGCAGATATCAATCTCCAACATTTTGTGAATATTAAATATGCCAATCTCGCCAATCGTAGAGAACCTGCGAAATGTAAGTGGCACATCTACTTATTCCACACCAAACCAATATCCGAATAAACTAATAAGGTATAATCAAATAATTCCTCTACAAGTACCTTCTGTGTTTCTATGTCTTTATAGCGTTCTTTCATTCTTTTCCTCTTTTTTTTCTATCCTTCTATGAATCGAATCATTCATAAATAGACTATAGAAAGGCAAGCAGGTGAAGAAAGAGACAGAGTGCCACAGATATAGAGCTAGAGAGAAGAAAGGGAGAAGGAGGGAAACATGGAAATGAGTAAGACAGAAAAATAGAGAGAGATAAAACGGAAGGGAGAAATTTCAAAATAAGAGGCCGAAGGAGAGAATCAAAGACAGTCCAATACTTGTTGAACGACTGGGCTTGCAGATTAAAACTAAAGCGAGCTTGCGTTCGCATCATCAGCAAGTCGGTACACAATTATTGATCTACAATTTATCTGATATTTTCAGACCTCAGAAGTACTTCACTTGTTTCTCGATAATCAGTCAGCAACTTGGTTGAATTTCGAGATTCAGAAGAGATTTACTCACTGTATTGAGTAGAGTTTAATTATTGCAGAGAAACTGAGAACCCACTCTATCACCCTTAACTAAACAGCTTGTTACTATTCCTGTCTAGAATAGTAAAATACCACTTATTCATTCGTGAATACATAACGATAGCAATATCATTAGTTATATTTAATGGTCACCAGCATTCTGGAAAAAACATATAACGAATAATGTCTTCCAATTTTCCTTCGGGTCTAACGTTGCTAAGTTCACTCCTGATCTCATTCATCTTAAGATTAGACATGGTATGAGATTAGTTCAGTGAAGTTGCTATGTAACCGAGATCCGACATTACCTATGCGTTGAAAATCAAACTGATTGGACCTCTACCCAGTTTTATTTTGTGGATATATTTAACTACTCATATCGCAATCCTGCCACTAGCAAAACAGCAATAATGAGAAATTTTGCAACATTCACTACTCACAAACGTAACACTTTGTTGCAGATGTTCTTTCCATAATGGTACAACTTGAAGCGGTGAGCTGCCAGAAACGTTAGCACGCCGGACGAAATGCTTAGCGGTATTCCGTGTCTTTACATTCTGAGTTCAAATTCCACCGAGGTCGATAAATTAATTACCAATTGTGTACTGGGATCGACCCAATTGACTGGCTCCCTACCCCAAAATTTCGGGACTTGTATCTGGAGTAGAAATGATTATATTTAAGACAGCGAGCTGTCTTAAATATAATCATATAATTACGTCGAGATCGATTTTGCCTTTCATCCTTTCGGGGTCGATAAATTAAGTACCAATTGCGTACTTGGGTCGATCTAATTGACTGGCTCCCTCCCCAGAAATTTCGGACCGTGTGTGCCTAGAGTCGAAATGATTATATTTAAGACGGCGAGCTGTTAGAAACGGTAGTACGCCTGGGGTCGATGTAATCGACTTAATCCCTTTGTCTATCCTTGTTTGTCCCCTCTGTGTGTAACCCCTTGAGGGCAATAAAGAAATAAGAAACGTCAGCACGGCGGACGAAATGCTTAGCGGTATTTCGTTCTGAGTTCAAATTCCGCCGAGGTCGACCGTGCCTTTCATCCTTTCGGAGTCGATAAATTAAGTATCAGTTGAGTAGTGGGGTCGATCTATTTGACTGGCCCCCTCCCTCAAACTTTCTGGCCTTGTACCTAGAGTAGAAAAGAATAGTTTGTACACCGAGCAAAATACTCAGCGGTAGTTCGTCCGTCTTTACGTTCTGAGTTCAGGTTGACCTGGCCTTTCTTCCTTCCAGGTTCGATAAAACAATTTCTGCTTGAGTCCTGAGATTGATCTAATAGACTTACGCCCTTCCCCGAAATTGCTGTTCTTGTGTCAGAGTTTGAAACTTACATAACGTAGGAAATAAACAATCGTTACTGTGAAAATAGAATTATTTTCTCTATTTATTATTTCTATACATCTCTGAATATGAACGTTTGATCAGTCTAGTATTGTCCGCAGAAAACAATGACTAAGTGAACTATGAATGTAAATAGACAAAAAAAAAAAAAAAAAAAAAAAAAAAAAACAATGCATGTATATTTTACACCGACTGATTCAAAACAATGTTTAGTGGAAGTGAGTACCGTTTTTTGTCAATGCATGCGGAATATCTCGTATATTTCAAAAATGATGGGAGAAAATTTGGTAGAATCAACCTCACCGAGAAAAAGAATAAACTATCTTCAAAGCAGGCAGAAAATTAACATGTTAATAGTAGATTGCAATATTTTGTCATTTTATTCAAGATAGATGACTTATTCTATAATGTAATTATCATTTGTGACACCTGCCGAGAAAAGAGCAACATGAAACCTTAGTGTTTATAAATAATAGAAATAAATGCACCTTAGTTTGTCTCGCTTATTGATATGAAATATACGCAATTTCACTATTTCCATATGACATGTATTACAACTGTATACCAGCGTTAATTGTGCACTCATTTTATCTTTTATAATGGATATGTGTGTGTGTGTGTTAAGTAAGAACATAGTCTTAATGGAAAGTGCATAGGTACAATAAGTGATCGAACAAAACCGAGAGCTAAACTCTGACGTAAGTTCCAGGGATACTGGCACACACAGACACACAGACACACACAGACACACACACACACACACACACACACACACACTCACAAACACACTGACCCACACATATGCGCCCAAACAAACAAAAAGGAACGCAGTGTAAATAACGGACAGAGTCAAGACTATTGAACTAGTTGCAAGACGCAACGAAAGTTTTGGGAAAATAAAAATAAGAAATAAGTGGAAATTTTACCGATGAGTATGTTAAATTATAAGGCACAAAAAGAAAATGACTCTCTCCAGATACAACAGAATATGCTTCAACACACGAACTCACATAAAGAATCTTGCAAACCAAATCCCAAAACGAAATATATATA
>NC_068986.1:110731052-110743025 GCF_001194135.2 Octopus bimaculoides
TATATATATATATATATATATATGGCGGTTGTCTACTCCTTATGCGGAATTTGACCACCTCCTGTACCTACACCTTAGCACCATCATGGCATCTGATGTGGCGTTTTGAATCAACGTTCTGAAAAGACACCCACACAGTTGCACATCCGATCTGGACCACCAAGAGCTGCAGATAAGTTCTGATATTTGTGGATATTAAAATGTCCTTCGAGGCCTCCGTTAGATTTGCAAAACTGGCAGACACTGTAATCAAAGGTATGTGCAGACATATTAGCAGAATAGTTTAGATTTTAAAATTAATTAAAAACATTTTTAAACTGTTAAACTTTTTGAAAATACGATCTGGATTAGATCGAAGGAATACACATATACAAATTTTCTTTGTTATAGTAGTATGGATGAAACATATATCAGTACTAAATGGAATATTCCTATAGGCTATTATTTGCATGATTAAGTAAAAGCTCACGTGTCAATCCTTTAATATCCTTATTTAATCCTGGTAATCCTTTACTTTGGGTCGGTGCTGAAAAACTGAAGGTGGTTTTGTTGTGTTTTTTTGCGTGGCTTTGTCTTGATATGTTTATTGAGTTCTTGCCATTGTTGTTTGAATTGTTGTCAAAGTTGTTAATTCGTTGATTGTTGTTTTGTTTCCCATTGTGGGAGGGCGGAGGGGGGCGCCGGAGGGAGGCCCAAGTTGTGCGGCTGCGGCGAGCGGTTGATTGGACGTGCAAGAGCTGGAGGTCCGCGAAATGGAGGTGGAGCCTGGAAAGACGAAGGAATGTGAGAGGTTACTCAGTGCGGAGGGTAACGTACTGAAGCTAGCGCCACTTGAGGAGTTGTCGGCCGGCGTGTTGGGTGGAGCGGCAGCATTTGGAACCATGAAGACAGCCGCAGGAGCGATGGAGATTGCACCGATGGAAGTCATAGAGGAGTGTATCAGGGAGTTCAGAAGATTTGCAACATGCATTGCGAGAGGTAGGAGGTGTGCCCCTGTAGGGGTGCGCTTCGCAACGGAGGAGGAGGCAGTGGAGCACTCCACGGAGGCAACAGGTTCGGAGGAATGGGTGCCTTTGCCTTCGTGCTGCGGCATGCTTGTGGCCGGGATGCGAGTGGATGGGGTGCCGCCCGAATTGAAGGAGGAATGGCTGATTACAGCAGTGGCATGTAATATGAGGGATAAGAGGATTTTGAGGGTTGCCGGGGATGTGGTGTTGAATTGACGATGCGGGCAACTGCGGAGGATTTGAACAGTATGGTGGATGGGATTGTGCTGCCGGAGGATGTGGGATTGAGAGCCGTGTCGTTGTAGAGGGGGCACCAATGTGTTTCACATGTGAAGAGAGGGGTTACATGAGGGCGTGGTGCGCTCGAGGAGAGCAAAAGGCGGAGCAGGTGGAGGGGAGGGAGGGTGTGGACCGGTCATAGCGGCGGGGAAAGAAACAGAGGAGGAGACAGAGAATGGATTTACTATGGTTAGAGGGAGGGGAGGAGGGAGGGGGAGGAGTGAGTTCTCTGCTTAAGAGGCTGTGGAGGGGAAGGAAGAAAAATGGGAAAGTAAAAGGAGGGTGGAGTTGCCAGAGGGGATGCCGGCTGTGCCAGTAGATGAGGATTCGGAAGTACAACTGCGATAGGGAGAGATGGAGAGATTATTTAGAATGGAGGAAGGAAGGAAAGAACAAGAGGTGCAAGATAAAGGGAGGGTGTGAGGAGGAGATGGAGTCTGGTGTTGTGCGACGTATAAATCATGGGTTTGCAACACCTGGGATTTGTCGATGAAGCATGGAAAAATCCCAATTCAATCATGGATCAATGGGTTGGGCCTGGATGTAATACCACCGGCACTATCTGATCTGAGGCCTCCAGAGTTAAGACCGATCAGTCAGAGGATCCCATTTATCAAGTTTGTGGGTCTGCCAAACAGAGAACAAAAAGCCATCCATGGTAGTGAAGTAAATGTGCCATCAAAGCTACAACCTGCGGTGTCATTGTTGCCGGTTTCCTAACACAGCAGAAGCGGTAGTTCTGAAACTGTAGAGAAAGCTCTGCTACAAAGGGCATTATATGCACGAATACATTCGCCCTAAAAAGGCGATGGAGGCACACAAGTAGTTGAAGCAGAACAACCCTTTGTATAAGGACATCGTCATCTGCACAGATTGGGAAATAGATGGGAAGATGATGATCCAGAGCTGTGGGAAGCAATAGCCAAACCCTGTCCGAAGGAGATGGAAGTTGATCAACCAGAATCCTCTGCTCCTCTATCACCTATGCCAAACAGTTACCGCATGCTGGAACATCTGGCTAAGAGGCGCAACTGGAAGATAAAGCAGATCCCTGCGGATGGTAACTGCTGCTTTCATGCTGTATCAGCATCTCTCACTTCACTTGAAGAGCAGAACATCGATGGGCCTGACGTACAACAAAAGCTCATTGACTATCTTGAGACAACATCTGACAAGGAGTACTACCTTGGGCTTTTTATAATTTAACAGTAGCCTACACCAGTCATCTGTACATGAAACCCTAAGTCAGCAGCAGAGGAGGGCCTATGACATGTATATTGATGAGCTGAGAAATGGCGCATGGGCAGACAACCTGGCAGTCCGAGAAGTTCCAGATGTGTTGAATCTCAACATCGAGGTCAACAACACTGTCACTCCTGAATGGCCACATGATATTCATCCCCGAAGACAAATAAGTGAGTCGGCAATAACAATTGGGCCGATGGGTGAGGAGCATTATGTGGCACCAGTCGATGCCAAGCCTCGGTTCATTCGGGAAACAGAAAGCAGAAAGAAACCTGAGCATTGAAAAACTGTCGGAAAATGAGATGAAATGATGTGTATTAAGATTCCGGTAGATTATATTTTCGGTTCCGGAAGAATTTTAACACATTATGCTTGAAATGACACTATTTTCCTCAGGAACAATTTGTTTTTCTGATAGTTATAGGTTCCTAGTATTTGGCCATAGTGCTTAAGATCTCCATTTGCTAATGTACCCAATCTTTGTTGAGCAAAGTTACAGTTTTATATTTTGGTGTTGTTCTTATTTTTATTAGAATTAATCGTCGTCGTCGTCGTCGTCGTCGTAGTAGTAGTAGTAGTAGTAGCAGCAGCAGCAGTGGTAGTAGTAGTAGTAGTAGTAGTAGTAGTAGTAGTAGTAGTAGTAGCCTCTTGCATGAATGTTGTTACTCCTGGCCAAATAATATTTTATCATTGAGCCTGCACTAAATAATTCTGAGTTAGTTATGCACCATTTTAGAGGGGAAAGAGAGAGAGAGAGAGAGAGAGAAATAGAGAGATAGAGAGATGATGGGGAGAGAAAAAGAGATATGGGAAGAAGAGAGAGAAAGAAAAGTGAGAGAGTGAGAGAGAGGGAAGGAAAGAGAAAGAAAAACATTGCATTTAGTTCAACCTGAAGGCTTTATAGAAGATTTATAGAATGTTGTACTATAAGTGAATAAATTCTATCTGCAGAAAAATGTAGGGCCAGTTTGATAGCAGCCAACGGCTCGGTTGATAATGGTGTGTTTTCGCTATGTTTATTCTCTGCTAAACAAAAGTGGATTGCGTCAATATTTCTGCAATATTTCATCAAAGTTGTGTAAATTGAATATCGATGTTACAGAAACTGAACAGGGTGTTGTGAATTGTTGAATACATAAGTGGCAGGCGAGCACTGGCTTAAAGCGCCAGTAAATTCAATAACAACGACGACAGAATCACTAACAGCAACATCAACAACGACAAATGAAAAAAAACAAAAGAAAACAATAAAATTATAATAACAATATTTTTAAGGATAATGATAGTGGCAAAAACAAAAACACCAACAACATTATTTGACGTAGTAATAGTATTAGCAGCGGTGGTGAGAATTTTTTTTTTTCTCTCTTTCAATGCTGCCAGGTTCTATTCATACATAATTATAGTGTATCTGCTGTTTCTCTCAAGAGCGAGCAACGAGGTATGCCACAATGGAACAGAAAATATATGTATTTTATTTTATCACGTTTGTGGTCATTTAAAATATGCTATATGCACGTATATATTTATATACATGTACACATACATATATGCATACATATATGCACACATAAATGCCTTCATACACATGATAAATAAAGGTTGCTTCGTATCTGGCAGGAAACGTAGAAGTACTCAATACTCAGTTTAGAGTATAGTTGTGTGTATTCGAGTGAGCTATTTCACTTAGCCTGTTGTTAAGGTTGTAATGACGACGACGACGAAGACGATGATGAAAATGATGATGATGATGATGATGATGATGATGATGATGATGATGATGATGATGTTAATCAGGATCATGACCATGATGCTGATCTTGATGTAGTGAGGGGATAATATGTGAGTTGATTGATGCGGATAATCGATGACGTTGATGATGATATCGATGATGATGGTGTTCATGATGATGGCGTAATGGGTGTGGTTATTGTAGTGACGTTGTAAAAGATGTAAAATGATAATATCGGTGATACGGAAGATGATGGAAATAATGATAGTATTTTTCACGATTATATATGAAGAGAACACGCACACTTAATCTCCCCGTTTCTATGTAACGAAATACTGACATTCCTAACATGTAGCCCACATGTAGATATCTAAAATACACAAGACGTATACAACTTACGTTCATGTATGACGGGTTTAAAACGTGAGGCTCAGAAACGAGCGTTGCTAACGTAAAGCGAAGCTGTTGAAGTTAGAGAAGAATCCTTAAATAAAATGTTCAGAGTATGACTATGTAATTGTCATATCATGGACTAAACTTCGGGCAATGAAAATTTGCTCTCATGCAATTTTCTTCTCGGGCCGTAACTGTTTAATGCAACACACCAAAGATATAATTTTATTGGGTCTTTGGATTAAATCGGACGATATTTTATGCCTCCTATTTTCAGGAAAAGTTTGATTTATTGGTGAACATGCAACAAATATGGAGAACATAAAAATTATAGTTATAGTTGAGTAACCACTAAGATGGTGCACTGAAAGCCATCTGAATATTTAAAACGAGTTACCTGTATTATGATGATTCGTGTCGAGTATGAAAACATCAACATCATGGCTGTTGCTGAATGCTCTGCGAACATTTTAAAGGCTGTTGTAAGACCTGATATGGACAGCTGCAAGGCAGACGACGAATCTGTGGTCCACAGAAAGGATCACTGTATGCATTCTGACTGCGACCGCACGCCGGAGTTTCTCCTTAGATCCTTGAGTAGAGCCTTAAGTTAAATTCAGGCTATGTGAAGCTTCTGGAGACCGTGTTCAATCATTGACTGGAGACGATTGCTACTGGAAAGCCATATATGCGGCAGCCATTATACACGGGAGAGTTAGAAATGGTTATCAGAGAGTTTCTACGACTATATCAACCTCTTTTTCTCACCTTCTACTTCCTTGATCATAATTACTATGTGTGGGGCACGGTAGGGTAACACACTAACCGCTCTGCCTTCAACACCAAGGCTGAACTGGTGGCCAAGATGAAAGAGGAGTCCAAAGATCTCCTCAAGGACATCGTTAGGAATGCAAGCGCCAGATTTCGAAGCTATAGTGAGGACATGGTAGTAGCTGAGTGCGGCTACATTGAGTAAACTGCTATACTCCAGCTATACTCCAGCTATACTCCAGCTATACTCCAGCTATACTCCGAGTTGCTACATTTTGATTTTTTTAACATACATTCATTTTTAGATGAGATATTGTGTTCTCTGTTTTTTTTTGACATTTCTGTCAAATTTAGCCCCACCCACACACAACACATAACAATAATATGAGGAAACAAAAGCGTTAATATTGTTAATAGACTAACAATATCCGAACCATTTCTGCAGATTAAAGGAGACAAATCTGGACATGTTTCGGTATTATTATACAATATCAGCGAAGGGTAGACTTGAGCAGAATTCCTCAGGTAGCAGTAATGATGTCACTAAATATCGGTGAAAAATTATATCTAAAATAACATTTTAAATATTAAAATGTGTTTATTGGTTAGAGATGTTAATCCCATAAATGTCATCATAATTTATTCACAACACGAACAGTTTTATTAATCAACATTTCATGTCACGCTCTCGTACATAATCCAACTTACTTTTCTGCTTTTTAAAACAAAAAAATCTTCTCATCCAAACACGAAGGCACGTGACTAGCTTGATAGACTGTTGCCGTGATGAAAGTAAAACCGCTGTTTCAATCCTCGGCCGAGTAATGCGCTGTAATATTGGGTTGGCAACTAAGTAACCGCCGTGTTTTTTAAATTTCGGAATTTATTGCGTTTTTAAATTTTGGAATCTATTTTTTTCAAGGATTCTATTTTTTTAATCATTTTGGAATCTATTTTTTTCTAGTTAATTTTATTTAATTTTTGTTTATTTTCAGATGATTAAAATGGAATGCCAAGTTAAGAAAAACGAGCATTTTTGACACCTCATTCATTTTGCTTTTAATCAAGGTTCTAAAACCGCAAAAGCTGCTCGCGACATTTGTGCTGTGTATGGAGAGGGTGACATAGATGAAAGAACCGCTCGTGATTGGTATTGCAAGTTCAAAAATGGACATTTTGAACTCAAAGACGCACATCATTCTGGCCGTCCAGTTCAGTTCGATGAAGAGTGATTAAACCACCTTTTGTACGAAAATTCTCGTCAAACAACAAGGGAACTGGCAGAGAAAATGGAATGCTCCCACACTGCTATAGAGAAGCATCTTCACTTGATGGGAGAGGTTCAGGAGTATGGAGCATGGGTTCCGCATGCTTTAAGTGACAACAACAAAAATCAACGAACCACAATCTCCGCTGGTTTGCTTGCACGTCATCGCTTAACTCTTGGACACAATCAACGATTTCGTTACCGAATCGTTACTGGCGACGAAAAATGATGCCTGTACATCAATATGAAGCAGCGTAAGGAATGGCTTAGCCCCGGTAAACAAGCGACACCACGCGTGAAACAAGATCTTCATCCGCGTAAAATGATGTTGGGTGTATGGTAGGATTGGGAAGGGATTGTCCATTACGATTTTTTTGAACGGAACCAAACAGTCAGTGCAGAATTCTATGTCCTATAGATGGAACGACTCAACACGGCTATTCAAGAGAAAAAACCTAATCGGCAGCATGGAGTTCTTCTGCTGCACGACAACGCCCGCCCTCATATCGCCAGTATGGCTAAGGAAGCTATCTAAACGCATGGCTTGGAAGTGCTGCCACACCCGCCGTACTCTCCTGATTTGGCACCAAAGGATTTCCACCTCTTTCGATCTCTTTCAAATGCTATGCGTGGAGTTTTGTTCAATACTGATGCAGAATTGAGATCATGGTTGGATCAATTATTCGAGTCGGAATCAGGTGATTTCGACCAACGAGGTATTGAAAATATTGTTGAACGTTGAGAAGAAGTTGTAAACAACAATGTTGAATACATTATTTATGAATTAGTTATTTTTTATTAAACTTTTATCTGGTCAGATAAACCTGCGACGGGGTGGGAGAATGTTGCAATCTCTGTCTTATAGGCCAAGTTTACTGGGTTTAACTCCAGCCTAAGAAGTCCTAGGGATCATAATAGACCCGATTTTTATCCATCCAAATCCTAAGAAGGATAGCAAACCTTCTCTTCAGATGAAAACAAAATTATCAAGTATGTTATTTCGCAGACTGCGAACTTCTTCACCACAACTCATCTTCACCGAGGAGAAACCTTCACATGAAATCTTACACTTTACAGTAACTTACACATATAGGTACAGGCCTAAAATTTTTGGGAAGAGGACGAATCGAGTATATCGACCCCAATATCCAACTGGTTCCTTTTTTCATGGACACTGAAAATATGAAAGGTAAACTCGACCTCGGCAGTATATCATCTCAGATATTAAAACCGGGAGAATTGCCGCTGAGTTTCTTGCTAGACAACTTAGCGATTTTACCATCTCACAATAATAATAATAATAATAATAATAATAATAATAATAATAATAATAATAATGATAATAATGACAAGAGCACTCACAGGGCGCACACCTCCACTAAAGCAGCACCATCGTCATCTCAACGAGAAGCTGCAGATGATTTTTAAAACGAGAATATCTGAAATAAACTCGACTGCTCTCGCAAACGAGAATACAGAAAATGAACCCGACCGCTATCAAAAATTTTATTTAAGAACTACAAAAGTAATCCAAAATCATTGTCCGGTATATGATCGGTCCCAATGGTAGTGATGGAATGTACAGTTGGGTGTGCGGGCCGTGTTTGTAATACTGCGTACGTGTCGTCTGCAATGGGAACAGGGACAGTTTTCACTATGCAAGCCTTTTTTAGTCTATCCACTTATATAATGTCTTTAACACCATTAAGGTCTATAGTGAAAACTTAATCCGTGCATGAAAGAAAACGGAGAAGTACTTGCAGACAGTGCAGCATCGTTGCGCGCAAAAGCCGGAGTCCAAGAAGTAAAGCTTCCTTCAAGGCAGAGCTAGAAATGTAATTGTCAAGTAGGTAAGAGGTTTTAAACAAAAGTGTTATATTCAAAATTGGGAAAACTAAAAACTGTCGAGGATAAATTAGATTTATTATTGTTACTGAATATGTTAATGTTATTTGATTTCTAAACGGTTTTGCTGCCGTTGGTTTACGTAGTTTGATTTCTTTATCTATCAGTTTCTATTAAGATAGATACGAGAGTAAAATTAATAACAGATAGAGAAAAATAAAACTTTGGAGAGAGCAACGTCGCCATAACCTAAGTGGAAACCACGAGTGTGCTTTCAAGGGAGATAAATCAGAGAAAGACTTGAAAGTCAGCGTAAATTCGTAATACTTCACGTAAAGTAAATATAACAGATACTCGAAAATCCTTGTCCAGAACCGAATCCATCCCAAAATCTAATCAGCTCGCGTCAGTCTTGAGACCAAATATTCCTTAAAGTTTCTTCCGAATCCAGCCAGCGGTTCTTGAATTTTTTGTCCACGGACAAACAAGCAAGCACGAGTGAAAGAATACCTCTGACCTAGCGAAGGTGGAGGTAACAATAATATTAATGGCACGCTTCTGTGTTTTTGCTTCTGTATTCCTACTGGAGGAGTTACCTCAATCCTATAAAATACTACTACTACTACTACTACTACTACTACTAAACATAATAGTAATAATAATAATAATAATAATAATAATAATAATAATAATAATAATAATAATGATGATAATAATCTTTTTCAGTAATTGTTGTTTCGATAAAAAGACAGATAAAATGTTGCCTCTTATGATACTTAATAAAGTGGCCATACCAGTTTCCTTGGTGATGCAATCTCAGTCTCTTTCTTTCTCTCACTCTCTCTCTCTCTCTCTTTCTTTCGTTCACTCTAATCGACTACATCACGCCAGAAATATCAGATGTGCAGCCATCATTATGTAAACCTTACTTTTAACAGTAATCTATTTAATACACATTAGTATATTTAAACCAATATAGCTATCAGTGGCGCCATTGTAAGTAACATGAGCAGGTAGCAGTTGACTTTTCATGCAATCACTTCAGTAGATATTATCAAATTATATAATCAGAGTATGGAAGACCAACGTCGTTATCGTTGTTGTTTTTCACGTTGTCGTGTATCGGTTGACAGAATAATTAGAGCGTCAAAGATATCTGTTCAATTCCCGATGAAATCAAGTTGCTCTTGAGTTCGATAAAATATAATGGCTGCCAAGTAATTGTTTTCTTCCAGTCGGCTATTTCCATCCAGATGCGATGTTTGATCCAGGAGTGTAGCCTTGTCATTGAGACGAACTACAGAAAATCCTGTTTGACAGACGGCAACTACAGATGCTCAACGTCAGCGAATCGCTGCAAATGTCGTAGCCTCAGAGCTCGTCTACCTGTCATAAGCAATAACGCGCCCGTTCCACCAAGCAGAGGATACTGACAGTTAATGGTCTGTCTGACTCGGATGAGAGCAGTGGTTTCTTTCCGTCTGAGTGTCAGTGTGTGTCAATTTTTGTGTATGTAGGAGGAAGAGAGAGTTTTTGACTGAGGTTCTTCCGTGTTGCTGGCTTTCGTTGCTGAACGCCATGTCGCTGATGCAGTACATATTTTTCTTGCTGTTGGTGCTAATTCCACCACTGCATATGTTGCTTCTACGGCAACATATATATATCATAGGCGCAGGAGTGGCTGTATGGTAAGTAGTTTGTTTGCCAACCACATGGTTCCGGGTTCAATTTGTGGATTTAGTAGACGGAAACTGAAAGAAGCCCGTCGTATATATGTATATATATACATATATATATACATATATATATATAATATATATATATAAATATATATATATATATATTTCCATATATATATATATATACATATATATATATATATATATATATATATATATATATATATATATATATATATATATATATATATATATACATCCGTATGCATGTGCTTCTGTGTTTACATGTGTACGTATATACATATACCTGTACATGCATGTATATATACGTACACACACACAAACACACACACATATGTGTGTAATGATTGGGCTTACACAGTGTCTGCTTTTAGAATTCATCCCCAAGCCATTGGGCTGGGGCTATGGTAGAAGGCACGTTGCCCAGGTACCGCGCAGTGAGATTGAACTTGCTATCACATATTTGCAAAGCGTATCTCATAACTACAGACAGATCTATTTGGCTATAGATATATGCCCTTCTAGATACCCTGAGGCAAACAAGAAAACTTTCAAACCCTGTGCTTATGTGAGATTAATGTTTTTTTCTTTCTGTTGTTGCTATTATTATTATTATTATTATTATTATTATTATTATTATTATTATTATTATTATTATTATTATTATTATTTATGAATTATAGCCTTTTAACAACATACTGATTAGATGTGACGTCTTAAAATTATGTCCATATTTCAAAAGTGGATGCCAATAACTTTAAATCTATTCTCGTTATTATTGTTCGTGCTAGTCACGTCTGACTGCCACCTGACATGTAATCAACATCCGGTTAGCAGTTGCACTAAATATGCTAGCATCCAACTTTATAATTGATACAGACAATAACTATATAATGTATATCCTTAACTGATTAATATGCAGACAGATGACAGACATGCAGATATATCTGTAGGTAGACGGACACACGTAAATGGAGCTACTTAGATGGATGTAAAGAACGCTACCTATATTGTGTATAGATTGATGAACAGATAAATTAATAGATATGTATCTAGTTAATGGAGTTGTGGCTTTGTGGTAAGAGGCTTGCTTCCCATTCACATGGTTCTGGTTTCAGTTTCAGTGCATGTCATCTTAGGCAAGTGTCTTCTACTTTAGCTTCAAGGAGACCAAAGCCTTGTGAACAAAATTGGTAAACAAAAATTGAAAGAAGTACGTCGTTCCCTATGAACTTCTTGGACCATCTTATAAATCTTTCTGACGAAGCATAGAGGCATACACAAGTACCCTAATTTTATCTACAGATTACTACATTACTTTGAAAAGATGGAAATAATATGTGGGGTACTGTAACCTTTTGACTGAAACAACTGTAAGAAACTGCTCTTCTTTCTCTATTCTAGAAATTACTAATACATTACACATGTATTTATATATTATCTGAACTGTTTAGAAGAAATAAATAGACATATGATGTCTAACATCTGATGAATACTAATTCTGGATTCCCTCCATTTTCTTCTTGCAATATAAATTACGGGTAAAACCACTTAGTACCTTCACCTAATTATTATAAGCAGTAGGATAATTGCTACGCAATAACCAACACTTGTGTATTAATTAGGTGTTGTACCAGTAGTATATTGGATAGATACTATCCCTTAGTTGGTTGGATTCATAACCTCTAACTTTCTTTGAATTATATATATATATATATATATATATATATATAT
>NC_068986.1:110743101-110745670 GCF_001194135.2 Octopus bimaculoides
TGTGTGTGTGTGTGTGTGTGTGTGTGTGTGTGTGTGTGTGTGTGTGTGTGTGTGTGTGTATGGTAAAAATAAAAAAGTGACAACAAAAGAATGAGACCTCGATATTAGGTAGAGGATTATCTATCTATCTATCTATCTATCTATCTATCTGCCTGTCTGTCTGTCTGCCTGTCTGTCTGTCTGTCTGTCTGTATGTATGTCTGTCTATCTACGTAAGTATGTACGTGCATAGTTGCGTTTATGCAAATATATAATATAGACACAGTGTTTAGCGCTGCAGGATCTAGAAATTGTTTCTGCCTCCCGTGAAGCAGTTAAAAGTAGTTCGTGTTGTCTTTGCAAATAAGATTAAGATCTCGCAAAAAGGAAAAATAAAATGTTGTTTGTGTATTTGTCTGTATGTTTGAGTATGCAAATAACACGGGCTTTTGCATTGGTTCCCTCCCACCACATCCATATATGAACTATTCTTCGCGCAATGGGACTTAATACGAAACCATGAGTTTGTACTGCGAACTTCTCCAAGTGAAAGCCATACCTCGACTAGAAATCCATTAAAGCATCAATGAAGTTTGTTCAAGAAGAACAACAGCAAATATTACAGCAGTAGACGGATATTACTTAGAGCAACAACTGTTTGTACCTTCATCAACCATCACACCACCCTAACACTACCACTACTACTACTACTGCTGCTGCTTCTGCTTCTGCTGCTTCTGCCCCTGCTGCTACTGCTCCTGCTGCTACTGCCACTATCCTGGTGCAAACACTTCCGTCTCAATGACCACTACCACAAATACAATTACTACCACCGCCGACACCACCACCACCATAACCACCACCACCACCACCAGCATCAACACCATCACCTCCCCCCACTACTACTACTACTACTACTACTGCCATTAATTCTACTGATACAGCTATTAGTATTGCTATTATTACGGCTGCTTATCACCACCATACTACCTCCAATACTGCTGCTGCACCCATCACCAAAATCCCCATCACAATCACCCTCATTACTAATACTACTAATTATTCTTCTTTCTCGTCATCAGCTTCTTCTCCTTCTTCTTCATCGTCTTCATCATCATCTTCTTTTTCTTCTTCTTCTTCTTCTGCGGCTGCTGCTACTTCTCTTTCTGCTCTACATTTGGTATGGCTGCTATTGTCTCAGCTCTTACTATCATCGCAATCATCGCTGCCACCCTCTCTACCATCACTCCCACCAGCACTAACATATCATCATCATCACGATTATCGTCGTCATCATCATCATCATCATCATCATCATCATCATCATGATCTTTTACATAAACTTCAAACACCCCCATCCCCCGTTCCACCATAACTCACTCCCACATACATTAGCGAAACTTTTAGAACTGGGAAATGCTTTCTACGATGCCCGTTTAGTGATTTAGCCATGCGGTATCCTAGTAACATTTTATAGAATTTTCTATGGCAGCTAGTTATGAATTATTATTAAGAGAATCGACCGATGTGAACATAGATAGATGCAGAATATTACAAGCCATCGGTATTTCTGTGTCTACGTTAACGCTCTTATGCACGAAACACTTTGATCAGCTTACAAAATACTCTCCAAAATTATCAAGGATAAGGGAGAAAGTAACCGTAGGTTGCGGTATGACAGAGAGTATAGCAAGAAGACAACATATTTATTCCGAGAAAAAACAGGGTTAGAAGTATCTACTGCTTGACGCGTCAGTCACAGCAGAGGTTATCTCTGAAAGAAATTGGAAGAACTATGCAAAAATGGAAATCTAAAAATAGTTATAAGAATACAAGGATTTAAAGAAAACAATTCTCATATTTGCGGGTGCGTGCCTTCAGAATGATTGTAAATAACGTAGAAATATAATTTCCAAATTTTATGAATTACTGAGGTATAGAACTCAAGGTTGCCGTGCTTGGTATCATACTACAGGACTCGGCAAACATATATCGTAGAGTACATCGAATACATTTTTTTTCTCGAACCCTATCACTCATAGGACCAGTTGCCATGATTCCGTGGCGTACAAGTGACCGAGATCACAGCCTTCCCTTGAACGTTAATGGGTTCACGACCAGTAATTTTCGAAGAGGTAAAAGTCGATTTTATTGAACACGGATAAAGAGTAAAGTTGACTTGGACGGGATTTGAGATCAGATCGCAAACCACCGAAAAAATGTCACTTAGCATTTTGTCCGATGTACTAATGGTTCTACAAGTTTGCCAACCCCATACCATCATCCACACACCTACACATACACATGCACACACGTCAAGGTCACCATCCCTCTTCCACACGCACATGCATTCCCCCTTATACATACACACGCGCACCTTTGTTTTGGGATCACCAGTACTTTGTCATCTCCATTTCTTCCTAGCTCTCCTGTGAGACCCCTCTGTCCGGCATTCGCCATGATACATCGCTAGTCACTACACATTCTTTATTTTCTCTCCTTGCCTCTTTCTGTGTTCCTTTCTGCGGAACTTTTTTTCATTTCCCGAGCGTTAAACTGTTAAGCTAATACATCTGTTTGTTGTCTACAC
>NC_068986.1:110745718-110754420 GCF_001194135.2 Octopus bimaculoides
ATATATATATATATATATATATATATATATATATATATAAAATAGGTACGTATATACCAAGAACCAAGAATTTATTAAAGAATATTAGCTTTAAAGGAACAGACAGGACACATTTAATCTAATAAGTCTCTAAATCTTAAACACTTTAAAAAAAATCTAGTTACAGCTAGATTTATGAGTATCTAGTTATTATCTCCCCTTGAATTCAATCTCTCTAATATCATTAGTCTTAGAGAATTTGTCAGAGGAATTTTATTTTATTTATGCTATTCCTACAATACTTAGCGCATGACAGAGTGAGCAGCCATTTGCACAGGAACGAGGAGCGAACGTTAAGTCGATAAGTATTCTTCCTTTGTTATTTTTTTTTTACTAGTTAAAAAAAAATTATTAGTTTTATTCAATAACTTTATAAGGTATATAGTGGTTTTTACTAAGTAATCTTTTTAAATACTATTAACTTACTTTTGACATTAAAAAAAATGGTAATTTATACTTGTATAGATATGGGTAAAGCTTATAGAAATTTATTATTCCCCGTAATGTTTATATAGATAGCTTGTAGGATTCGATGTGTTTATAATATAGTCATCGAGGGTTTCCTTTAGTATTTTATATATATGTATCGGTATTGTAATTTTAGGAGCTATTTGTAATTTATATATTTTTATTATATTTATTATTTATATTATTTTTCTATTTAATATGACTTATGTATTTTTAACTTTGACCCGTTAATAAAAATAATAATAGAATAAATAGCCTAAGGACACAGTGGTGGATTTATGCATTAGGTGGTGGTTGGCACTCCATCGGTTACGACGACGGGGGTTCCAGTTGATCCGATCAATTGCACAGCCTGTTCGTGAAATTAACGTGCAAGTGGCTGAGCACTCCACAGACACGTGTACCCTTAACGTAGTTCTCGAGGAGATTCAGCGTAACACAGTGTGACAAGGCTGGCCCCTTTGAAATATAGGCACAACAGAAACAGGAAGTAAGAGTGAGAGGAAGTTGTGGTGAAAGAGTACAGCAGGGTTCGCCACCATCCCCTGTCGGTGCCTCTTGGAACTCTAAGTGTTTTCGCTCAATAAACACTCACAATGCCCGGTCTGGGAATCGAAACCGCGATCCTACGACCGCGAGTCCGCTGCCCGAACCACTGGGCAATTGCGCCTCCACTATGTATTTGGTATAGCCTTGCTAAACACCCCACCTGCGCCAAAAACACGTGTGGCGTTGATTAAAAATATCTTCTTTCCCCACAGACTAATAACAGGTAAGTTATATATATTTTCTCAAATATTTTTATTGTATTTTATAGAATGTTTTTTAAATGATTATATTATTTTATTGGAAATAACTTTCTACGTGTATTCCATACAATAAGGTTATCCCGAAATAGGAATCGCGGTTCTATTGGTAAAATTTGTAATAAGGTACACATACATGTGTATATATATAAACGCATGAATGGGTCTGCAAAATTAGAGAGTGAGATTTTCAAGGGTTTCTGTAATTAATTTCTTTACACTAGTCTTGGGTTGTTGCAGCAATCTGCGTTCAACGTAAACTTACACTATGTGAGAAACCTTGGCGAATATACATAATTATAAATATATATGAATTCCAATGCAACCAGTATATGATACATGCCTGCATTTTGCGAATGGATGAAGAATGTTTATCTTATCGTTTATGGCGTCTTCATAGGTCTTCAATGCACATCAGTCCATGTAGGTGTACGTTCATATATATATATATATATATATATATAATGATAATAATATTAATATCGGGTGGTGTCGTGAAGAAATATGTTTATATCAATACATATCTGTGACGTTTGGTACTCGAACATAAATTCGCGTGGGGATCTGACTGCTATCATATTATACATCTGGGAACAAATATCTAAACTTTATCTTGGTTGGATAGAGTCAAATTTTCGTTTTGTGCAGGAAAGTGTTCAACGCATCTTCCCTGGTTTTCAAAACGCTCACTGTTGATGTTATTCTGTTTAATTCTTTTGTACCCAATATCAGTCTGCAACTGATATTGGGCACTTTGTATTTGTTGGTCTTATGTTGTGCAGGTTCATGCGAAGATTCTGCACACCTCTCTTTTTAAGTTCAATACCGTGTCGGATAAATATGTTTTATGCCAGTTGTTCTTATCTGTAAACGAATCTCACTCGTTTCGTGTATCTTTCCCATAAACTATTTCCAGTTATTCCCACATAATTTTCTATGATTGCATCCATTACTCTGGTACTTTACCAACCCTTATTGGTATATTACTTTCGAAGTACAGCATAACGATTCCAGCGTGCACACTTACCATAAACATTGATATACTCACCGGAATGGCTCCTTTAATTTCCAATTCCTTATCACTTTTCGGAATAAGTAAGCTTTGTTTCCCTATATTTAGATTTGACGTTTGATTCAGTTATTTGCTTATGTAAGGCATTTCAATGAGATCCAAAATACCGTCGCTGATAGTCTAATTTCTTTCTTACATTCGGCTGAAAACGGAAAATGTTTGTTACAGCCGACTTACCATCACTATTTTAATTACATAATTTAGTGATTCTTCTCTTCCGAAGGAAAATCACATGACAGAAATACCAGCCAATTCATCATCAAGCTAAGTATGTCTCTCTTATAAGACAATATACTGGAAAATTCTCTGAAGAAGTATAATGAATGGTTCCTGGTTAGACTCATTCCGAGCGAAATTCTAGTTACAAAATAACAACAAAATAGCGTGGACAAGCGAGTAAATCTTGCTAACTCAAAACAATAGCTTGCTATGTTAGAAAATAAGTCAAACATCACTGAAATCACCCACTAAAATCTTACGAACAGGAAGGATTGGCTTTTTAAAAATATAATATAAATTTAGAAACAGGTATAGCTGTGTAATTAAGAACCTCGCTTTCCAGTCACGTGATTTCGGGTTCAGTCCCACTGCACGGCAGAAGGAAATTATGTTGAAGCCCGCCCGTCTTTTATGCTCGCGCTCACACACATACACACACACGCATACACAACAGTGCGAAAAACATGAAGAATGTATACGCAGAATAATCGATGTATTTATTAGAATAGTCAATTAATGTTGCCTATGCACGTTTCGGTTTAATTACTAAAATCCATATTTATGCAATTAAATTGCATTATGAATTTGAGAAAGGAAAAACCTTCATCATGGCAAAAAGTAGAAACTGATTGTTATTTTTTCATACATCCTAACAGATGGAGAGCTTCTTCCAATTGTAGTCTGTGTGCCTTGGATTCTCTTCTAAAAGTAGCTATATATATATATATATATATATATATATATATATATATATATATATATACATATTTATATTCTTATGCATACAGCGTCTTATGCATAGAACGTGAGGTAGCGAGTTCGATTCCCGGACCGGCCTGTGTATTGCGTTCTTGAGCAAGACACTTTATTTTACGTTGCACCAACTCACTCACCTCTGAAAATGAGTGGCGGAGTTAGCGGTGTCAAGATCTATCAGCCCCTTAGTTTTTCCCGTGGAGAGGTGTAGCTGGCATGGTTGGGTGACTGCTGGTCTTCCATACACATCTTTGCTCGGACTTGTACCTCTGAGGGGAACATTCCAGGTGGAATCCCATGGTCATTTAGGATCGAAGGAGTTCTTTATATATATATATATATATATATATATATATATATATATATACAGTGCGGTAAAGTATACCACTACAATATCTAAAGACATAACAATGTAATTATAATAGAAATCACAAAAAACTTTGTGAAATACATCTACACAGTGTTTCCTGACCGAAATATTAATTTTATCTTTTATTTACTTGTGTCATTACAATGCGGCCATTCTGGTGCACTGGTTTGAAAGACTTAGTCGGATACATATCATAATGCATTCCAGTGTTGGTTTATATAACGTACGATATTCCTAAGAGATTGGTTGTATTTACTGTGACGTTATCTCCCCAGTGTTGCTCTCTGCCTTATTTCTAAATGCGCGTATTCGCTCAAATATCGACCACATTTTACTAAACCGTATTGTTCCTTTAACCAACTTCATAAATGGCGAAATTAATATTACACGAAGGATACCGAGGGTAGTTATATTTCGCAAAACCGTTTGTTATTTTTATTATCTCATGTCATATATTTTTCGCCCATTTATTCCTGGAAGGGTCGTGGGGACAGAATCCCCAGAACCGCATTCCATTGGATCTCCTATGCAGGCCCTTCCGATCTCCCGAATGTTTCGCAACCCTCTTTGCGATCTATTCCGCTTGGGTTTGCCACTAAAACCTGTTCAACGATTATTTCCTGGGATATACTTACTACGTCTCCTTAATATCGGACCTGTGATCTCTCAGTTCAGAGAAGTACTGGCTCCACATAGAGCATCCACTTCATCTCCGAGCTACGCATTTTATCGAATAACGTTATTTCTTAAGACCTTGCGGAGGTAACTGATTTCTGCCATTTGTATTCGCATCGCATTTTCTCGGACACTGACCAAAATTAATGAACACAGATAAGAGCAGACTCGAACACCCAACAGAAGATAGTAAATTTGGCTTTTATACTTCACTCCCTTCTTCAGATGATCGAACACTAAAGCTAGTGATTGATTGCAGATGCCTTTGTAATACCTCCCTTCATTCGTGAACACGGCCCCAAGTTACCTGAACTTCTAAACCTGCTTCCGCCAAACTCCACTGACATGGAACATGTTTTGCAAGTTTTCTTGGAAAGAGAAGCGTTTCAGCTTTCGTGGCACTAAATTTTCAGCAGCAGATCTATCAAATGCATTCGCATGTCGGAGATCACTATCCGACAACTCGTCTAATATCATGTTGTCTGCCAATTCCAGCAGATCAATCCTACGCCCACGGTCTCGATTCCATTTCCAAAACGGTTGTTCATGTCAAAACTATCGATGAATTTCTAATGTGTTTGTGTATGTGTGTGGAGAGGATGGCTTTCTTTTTGTATGTGTCTTGACAACTAGCAATAGGTCGTTTAAAACACCACAAGTTAATAATCAAACTAAAACAAATAAAATATGTGGCAGATTTGAAATATGTACTGGGACGAATTATTTCGACTACATCTTACAAGGTGGTGCTCCAGCGTGGCCGTAATCCAGTAATTGCAACAGATAAACGATAAAAGAACAGAGCGTACGATATACACGAAACATTTGCTCCCCGTCAGCTGAACCAGTTCCTTGGCGTGAGGGGCGTATACAGGACAGTAAACACTCGGCAGTTTGTAATGGCAACCATACCTGTCAGCACCCGGCGTCACTCGAACCTTCTTTCTCGTTGATATAATCTCCATCTTTTGTACCACTATATTACGTTATCTCAGCACTCTTACAGAAGGTTAAACTTTCAGTCTAAATCTATGTAAATTAATTCCACCATTGTTTCCAGTATGGACGGAACGTTTGGCACGTAGAATATTCTATTTAGGTTGAAGTTGATGAAAAGTCTAAGAAAAAGGTAAGTATTCACTTTTTCGTTACTTTATGCTGGCCAACAATTTCTGGACACTTGGCAATATGGCCGCTTCATCAGTCAACTGGACGTATTTATTTACACATGCAGCCACACGCATTCACACACACACAGATATGCAGACATATAATACTGCATGCGTATATAATACTATATATGCATATGTGCGTGTATGCATGTCTTTATATATATATATATATATATATATATATATATATACTCTCTCTCTCTCTCTCTCTCTCTCTGTATATATATATATATATATATATATATATATATATATATATATATATTCATTCGAAACGAATGTAAGTGTGGTTTTTAATCGATAAGACAAGGTTCGATACTTCTCTCAGGAAACTCGCTTCACTTCTAGGAATCTTCATAAACTGGTCAGCCTTAATATCTGTATATGTGTGTGTGTGTGTGTGTGTGTGTGGGAACGTTCACGTATATTTGTGTATATGTACGATCGGTTCTTTGTGCGCACGTTATACTTCAACTCCTTCATAGTTCACATAACTTTATCTTTTATGACATAAACCACATGCACACACGCACCCATATGAAGAAGACATATACACACACGCACTCATACATACGTACATATATATACACATATTTATATACACATTTATATACACATACATACATACACATATATATAGTCGTGGACATATATACTTATGCGTTGAACCGTTTATGTTTGCAAGAATAAGCAACGCGAAAAGCTAACGAATATTGCAAGTAACATGCTTACATTAGCTTTATTGCATTGTGCATTCAGTGCATACTGTGCACTCACTGTGCATTGTGCATTCATTGCACGCTGCTTGACAATCCAACGTAGTAACATGACTATGTGGTCAACATGAAAGTTATTGTTGCAGGAGAATGCCTCCACATCAATGCAGATAGAACATTATTATCAATGTTACTGGTATCTCATTCCATATCAATAATGCACTCACTAAGTCTACAAGTATATGCTTATTCAAATGTATGCAATGTGTGCGTGTGTTGGTGTGTGCATGTGTGTGTGTGTGTGTTGATGCCTACATTTTTTTATGTCAGTCTGAATATAAGTATTTATAAAAGTATCCATTTCTATACTCTCTTGCTATATATCTACGTGTCTATCTCTCACTCTGAGTCTCTCTCTGTCTCTGCCACCTCCCCTCTCTCTCTCCTTGTATACACATACACACATACACACATACATACATACATATCACTATATCAGTATTCTTTTTTTAGAAAAGGTGAATCTCGTTGGCAATAAAGCTATAAATAATAGCGTATAAATATTGGATTAAAGGCACCTACCATTTTTACATGAATTGTGAGATCGAATCCCATGGCGTTCGTTCGAATTTATCTATCTAAATGATATTAAAGCAAGTTGTTAATTAAAAGTTTGGATTTGTGAATGCGCGAGGCTAGGCAGGATTTTATTAGGTGCCTTAGGTCACAGAACAGTTCAGAGCTTGTAGATTGTTTGGCAATATAAGGCACGTTATAAAAAGCCACCTTGTCACACGTCTTCACAACAAGAAACCATAAATTATCCTCATGTTTCTATGTGTATAATTTTGTAATTGTGTGTGTGAACCTTCGTTTATGAATATTATAAAAAGTAGTGGGTCTCAAACCGTTCTTTGAGAGGTTCTGTGACACCAAAATGTTCTGGCCCTCAGGAAATATTCAATTTGTTGCAGGAGTATTATGTGGACCACTTTTGACAGGAAAATTTTGCGGTCGACACTGTCAAAGACTTTGCCAAAGTGGAGGAGGACAGCATATCTGTTTGCTCCTTCGAAAACCTTCTATAAATCTTTTAGAATTATGTAGGAACGTTTTGAAGCTGTTTTTACCGTTACGAAAGTTATATTGGTTGAAATTTCGGATATAGCATCTATATAGATTTTTTAAAATATATATATATTTGATCCCTCCAGCGTTTCGAATAGTTCATTGATAAGAGAGGTAAGTGGGAGCGGTAATAGAGAAGTGCAAATGACGTGACTATTTTTACAGAATGGGACGATAGTTTGAGATGGAAAGAAATCCTGTCTATAGCCTGCTTGTAACGATTTTCTAATGGCGATAGATTTGCACCTAGCGGCTGCACAAATAGAGGCCGCCAGCTTGTTCTGTAGACCCCATATGGTGTAACATTTATAAACTATTCCCGTTATGTTATGTTGATACAGAGCATAACAGAAAAAAAATTGTCAACACTTTCATTCCAAATATTCTGTAGCGATGTCGTCTTTGAACTGCTACGGCAGTTTGTTGATTCGCAAAGTTCTTGAGGCATAAGATAAACAATATGTGTATTGACTGGAATACTGATTGCAATCATCTATTCGTTTTTCGGGCAAATATTATCCCATACTATCATATAAGTGTAGCCTCATCTGGTGGTGCACAAACGAGTCAATTATTACCTGCTTAAAATAGTAGCCAAATTTGTCTGAAGTAGAAATACTAATAAAAAAAAAAAATGAAAGGAATTTTAGCAAATACAATCCCAGAGCATTAAGGAAGGTGACATAATCACGGCTAGAATATTGTTGGGTTACAAATTTCTTGGATAATAGCTGATTTTAGAATCAGCAATATTATAAAACAAAACAAAAATGATGGCAAATATAAAAAGCAAAACAGGAACACAATAACCATGAGAACAACAGTAGCCTCAACAGGACGCAAAACATTAAACAAAACAACAAACACAAACAAAGCAAACACAACAAAACACTGCCTTAAGTGATCAGTGAAACTACGTATTTCCGATACAATAAAATTGTTGTAGAAAGGCTTTCCAACCGCAATATACCTGTCATATATTTAAAATATTGTTTATATTCTGAACACCTTTATTTAATATGGTGTGTTTGTAAAATCATATGATTTTATTTGAACGAGATTCAATCGATTTTCCAATAGTTTTTGAACTGAGGCCATGTCTGGGCATCGCCTTGTGAGTTTTAGTGGTAGAAATTCGAACCATTGTATGGTACTTTTGCCGAAACTATTAAGTTAGAGGAACGTAAGCTAACAGCGGTTGACAAGCGGTGGGACGATACAAACACACAGGCACACACACACATATGTGTGTGTGTGTGTATGTATATATATATATATATA
>NC_068986.1:110754430-110776960 GCF_001194135.2 Octopus bimaculoides
TATATATATATATATATATATATATATATATATATATGTGTGTGTGTACCCGTGACTATAATGCAAACACTTGCCTAATTGCACAAGGTACCACAAAGTGGAACTGAACACCAAACCACTTCGTTGCAAATCTAGCTTTATAGACAGATGCTGTGCCTGCACAGAAATAAAATTTTCACATATTTTTTAAAAAATAAAACATTCTTATTTCGTCTGTCTTCACATTCTGAGTTCAAATCCCGCTGAGGTCGACTTTGCCTTTCACGCTTTCGGGGTCGATAAATTAAGTACCAGTTTCGTATTGAGGTCGATCTCATCGACTAGCACCTTCCTCCAAAATTTCGGGCCTTGTGCCTAGAGTAGAATAAAAAGAATACATTCTAGAAAATAACAGAGAGAAAGCTACGAAGTAGTAGTGATTCAGAAAAAAAGAATGGAACACTTTTACCATTTTTCCTAGTTTGGATCTAGACAGTATTTAAGGGTAAGGAATAATGTAGGCTCCCTCTTTTTTTAAAATTCTATACCTACACTTCGTATTAAAATCAAACTGACCAGCATTTTTCATTCAATACTCAAAGCTGATAGTAAAAGTAATACGTCAAATTTTTTCCCTCTAATTTTTGTTTACCATAAACGTCTTTGAAAATTATTGCTAAGACAGTTTTAAATTGTTTTGCTTCACTTCACTTAATATTCTCTGGTGTTATTCTAAAGAAAAATCTGAAAAAATTAAAACAATAGTTTATTTATGCAGACACAGGCAACATTTTAACCGTCACCAACTTTCATGCATTTTTATTTCATTTAAAGCGGTTAACACTCATGTCTTTACATTTTAATGCATATATTTCCATATGTAATGAATGCACAAAACTTTTTTTTCCGCTGTTTTATAATACCATTAACAATGGCTATTGCTTTCTAAGTGCAGACGACTTCTTTCTCCAAGTGGTTGCATGTTAGCATGCGGAAATGGAATTATTGTTTTTATTAATTTTGAAAATTCTATGTACAGATGACATATTGATAGAAATGTTGGACTGTTGGACGTTTTGCTGATGTTATAAATAGCGACCCCCTCTTCAAATAGCAACTGTGGCCGGACCAGTGCCGGGGTAATTTTTCCATCGCTGTTAAATTAATACGTAACCTCAGTAGGTGTCGAAAGCATTGTATTTAGTGTGTTGCGTTCACGATCGAAATATCACAGTTTCTACTCACGAACAGCGTTGTGCCTTGAGCAAAACACTTCATTTCACTTCATTGCTCTGCTATTTCTTTCACATCTGACACATAGCAAGCCATGCACACCTATACAGACAATGTCCATTTGATGGACTGTGTTGGCTAATGTTCAACACACATAATTCATCAATATAAAGAAACTATTTGTGCAGGTTTTTCAGCAGAATTTTATAGAAACTTCACCAGTCGCTTACGACGGTAGAGAAGACTTTTGGCATGTAGTTAAGAAGTTCGCTTCTTATCTACTTCGATATCCATCTACAACACTTTTCACAGGTGGTTTCTGTCACGGTCACCTGACGACCATGCGAGGGAAATTAAGAGCACAGAAAATGTGCGGGGATTTGGTTTGATTATACATCAAAGCCAGTTCAGGTTTCAATTACGTCTGTGAGTCCGTTTGCAGGTCACTCTGTAACAATAAATGTTTCATCGCTTTACGGAAACGAGTAACGCTTTCTTTAATGTGAAAGTGTTGAGTAACAATAAATATATTATTTCAGTTCTAAATTTAAAAGATGAGGAAATTATGTACATTATTTACACACCCTCCAGCTTCATCACCTGATGAAAGCTGGAGGGTATATCAGCCGAAACGTTGTGTTAAGACAAATATCCGTCAAATGTAAATGATGTAAATGTTTCCTCGCTTAACGGAAACGAATAACGTTTTCGTTAATGTAAATGTGTTGACTAACAAATATATTTCTTCACTTTACGGAAACGAGTAACGTTTTCTTTAATGTAAAAGTGTTGACTAACAAATATATTTCATCGCTTTACGGAAACGAGTAACGTTTCCTTTAATGTAAAAGTGTTGAGTAACAATGAATATATTTCCTCGCTCTGTGGAAACGAGTAACGTTTTCTATAAGGTAAATGTGCTGAATAACAATTTCCTCACTTTACGGAAACAAGTAACGTTTATTTAATGTAAAAGTGCTGAGTAATGCATTTAATAGATTAATCATCGTTGTTGCATTAAAATAAAAGCATGTTACTTAGTGTTTACACGAGAAATATTTTAGGAATGGGTCCCAATACATGATTATAATTACTAATATCTGTCCCCCATTGCTTCCATTCTCCAGACACAGAATTAGGGAGGTATTACTAGTTTTCATTTTACAAATTATTTCTTGGCAATTTTCTATGTTCAGTTTTGACAATAGTAATTGTACAATAGTAATTTGTTTCGCTATCGATAACCACAAAATTAGATTTTTATTGTTCTTGACTGCAAAATTCAGGTAGAATTTGTATTAGCTATTTTCTTCAACTATTTCGTTTACAATGCTGCTAAATATTCGGAAATATTTGAAATCAACATTTTTTGAATATGAATGTGAAAGATTTATTCGTTTTGTACATTATAATTTTTATTATTATTATTATTATTATTATTATTATTATTGGGAGATTTAAATTGTTTAATTTTTCTTGTTGTATTGTTTACACGTTGTAAAAGTCATTGTGTCGTCCTGTTTTTGTCTTTTATGTTGTTGTATGCCTCTTAATGTAATTTTATGTAAGCCCTTGCAGCCAATACGTGAATTTTTATTATTATTGTTAATGTTTTTGTTGCTGTATTTATTGTTTTTGATGTTGTGGCTGTTATTGTTTATGTTGCTGTTACCTGTTTGTTGACCATTGAAACAATTTCTTTGCTGTGAAATGCTACCGAAGTGAACTTTAGTCTTCATCGTTTCATGTTCGATAGATTCATCTAATTGGGGTGCTGCTAGGGACACTCTTCCTCTCATGTCAAACCTGCAAGTCTTGTGCTCAAAATTAGAAAAGCAAATCTATTATCAGGATTGTTCTTGTTGTTTTATCGCTCGTAAATATTTGTTTTGATGCTTTTAAAACTCTGTGTATTAAAAAAAGCATTTCTTTTGTATTGTTATTAAGTGATCATAAATATTCCCGACTTCTTTCCGCCCTTTCGAGACGAAATTTCTTAATTTTCTCTTGAACTTAGTCATCTAACAATTGAGAACATGACGTCGACATTTTCGACGGAGAAGGTAAAGCGTGTTTGAACACTGAATTTCACACTGAGTTCTCAATTTTAAGACAAAGCAGCAGAATCACCACAACCATTACCATTATTACAATCATCGTCATCACCATAACAATTCCTGTAATAAGCAACAGTAAAAGTTATCAATGACAACGTTGACAAAAGCAAAGAACAGCGCTACATTTATATTATAATGAGAACGACGAAAGACAGTGAAAAACATACTATCAAAACTAGCAAAAAACCACATCCACTACCACCACTACAACAACTACCAACATCCAGCACCATCACCAACACCACCAACAAGAACAACCACAACAGCAACAAACCCCACAATAACACTAACATTATTTATATGGCCAAAGCCACAGTTAGGAAACCAACTGTTAACGATTTGCTGATGCAGTTCACACACAAGACTCACTCAATCACCGAATGATCTGAAAGATTTCCCAAATTTTCTAACCAAAACTAGAAGTGTATCAGCGAGCAGGATTCACAGAGAAAGTCATTTATATAAACGGACATGACTGAAGTCCAGAAAAGTGAAATAAAAGCGGTTCAAAACGAAATTGCGAAAGAGCAACAAAGCAATATGTTGCATCAAAGCATACATAGAGTGAAGAATAAGATTCAACATGATAAACTTGAGATTTCGGACAGAAACTGAAATTAGGACGGATTTCATAACTCTAGTAAACGTTGAACTGATCCTTATAGATTGAGAGTGGCAAAGATGGTTAAGTTGCCACAGGATAAATCTATCTTCTGGTTCGTTGCAACATTTTCGCTGGACATCGAAGAAAAATAAAATTGTATTGTGAACAAATTTGCTCGGATACAGTGATGGAGCTCTTCATGCAGGAAGATTAACATCCATGGAGACCATCTTAGATTTGAATACTCTGTTAGGTGACATGGTAGCGTTTGTGGTCGCTAAGTGCAGAAAGTCACATTGTCTATCATCCACTGATTTTTATCCACAGAAGATGAAAGGCAGAAGCTCTTTACTGCAGCTGACGCCATGCCTCCCTACAGCTATAACATCAACAACATATGGAGAATCATAAAATAACATGAAATCACAAAAGCAACAATAGCAAAAACTACTGCAAAAGAAGCAATATAGTCAACATCAACTGGTAAATGTATATTTGTGGTCATATAACTTCCCGTTCGGATAACTCAGATGTGCCCTACATGGAGTAGGAAGGTGTAAAATGAAAGTGGAAACTATACCCTTAGGAAGGGAGAGAAAGAGGGAAGCGAGTATAGAATGCACTAACAAAAAAAAGGGCGTTTTGAAGTGGGGAGAATACTCGGTGGTGTAACGCCAGCACCAGATCAACTATCACACACAATATCAGTACAACCACATTCAATACATTAGTAAATGCAAACAACCCCATGTATATCGAAACCCACAAAAACATGAGTATAAAATCTTATCTACGTGACCATAGATGCATACAAGGAATCCATGAAAAATATGCATAAACACATTACACACAGCGACTACACCACAACAACATATGTCGTAGCTACACACTCAACGAAACACACTTCACCGACAAGTTAGAAACTAAATTTACCCACCGAATGCGTTAATTCTTAGAGGGATAATTAACGAAAGGATCTTTAAGAATTTTATGATGAAACATATCTGGATCCCACAATATGGATAACTTTCCAGAATCAAGGAGTAAATAGGTGATGCTGCACCTAATCAGTAGCGATTGCCATATTTGCTATGCACCGACACGTGTGGTTTCGCTAGATTATCGTTGGCATCCAGATATTTTCGTTGGAAATGTCTTGCTCTTTAGTGCTTGTGAGAGATTGATACGCCATTTTATGCAAGATGAGATTGTGAACGCGCGCAATGCCATCATAAATTTGTCCACCAATTTCCAACTGACTGAGAGGCACCATTCTCGTCTTCCCGATTTCGTCATTGTGGATATAGAGAAACTTCATCAACTCCACCAGATAGAATCTAGATAAGGTATCCTGTAGGCTAGTTGATACGGATAGCGAAGGTCATTCATAAGCTAAATTAGCGCCGTACTCAAATTTGTGGTCGGTAAAGTTGATCTAGAAAGGCATCATAAGCAGGGAGCCGGTTAGTGGAAGATGAACTTGGTCTTTCTGAGTACGCAAAACACAACGTATGAACCAAGTTACAATTCAGTCAATGATGTAGTATGATGAGCATATGATACTCGATCCGAAGCATATGTATTCGGCAGGGAATTACGTTCAGAGTCGGACCACAGGGTCCCCCCCTTTCCCCTTGCCTACATCGATAGCTTACAAGACCTGTCGACAATGAAGATGATGTGTTACAAAAAGCCGATGATGGCTACAATGTTACAGCAAACGATTGTTATCTGAAATAGATCCGAATATTCTAAGAATTCTTCGTATATATGTCGACAATACTAAGCAAGCGTGTCGCAGATAGCTACAATAATTGTGAGCCAAAGTGTGGTAGCATTTCTCAGAAAGGACCCGAACAAGTTGTATCACAGAAAAATGTTTGTTCCATCACTGTACTTGATGCAGATTTCAAGATTTTAACCAAAGAGTTAACGAAAACTTTGGGGTTTGTGTTCGGTTTTGCACTTAGTGATGAGCCATCAGAAGGAGATCTATCAACAAACTTCACTTCAGGTAACACGTCATAGTATGGACGGGCAAGGAAAGTGTCGTGGACGTCGGTCTGATCAAATTAGTTACGTTGAAAGCGTTTCATGTGGTCGACCCCCTCTACTTGGTTGGAACCCTCACAGCAGCAGTTTTCAGGAACCTGATCGCCGCTATGTACAGCGATATCTATTTAGTGGATAGTGTGAATCGCTACCTATTGTTTCCGCTTAGCATTTCGCGCTCAGTCTATCGATTTTTTCTCAATGCGTTATTAAACGCAAGGGCTGGCTGCCAGACACGTTGAGCCTTTATTTTTGATATGTATTTCTTAGGATCCACAGCGCATCGGGGCAACTACGACAGTTCTTTAACTGGGACTTGTATTCACATAGACCCACGTGAACTTTTCTCAAATAATAAAATATGAATGTTACCCAGCGTACTACGATGAATTTCAGCTTAATCGAGTTGTCATAACATAGATGAATAATATTTAAGGTGATGTATGTGTTTGATAATCTTTGCAGTGCAGAGTGAAAAATAATAACAAATCTCGGGCTAAAATACTGACAAGTTTATGACATAAAAAAAAAACCTTCAAAGAGTTTCGCTCCTAAGACCACACCTTGAATACAATCCATGAGAAATTTTTACACCATCTCAAGAATCATTTGTTGCAGAAAGAAAGAAAGAATCTATCTCACAATTTTCAAAATAGCCATTAAATGATAATTTCTTCTTCTTCTTCTTTCAAAAGTTTTCTGTTTCTATGACAACGACAAATTGCACCTGCATGTTTATAATGTGTATGCTGCATTCTCTCTTGGGAATATAAAATTATGTATACTAAATCAGATTTGTATTGCTGTGAAGTTTAGTATTGTCTCTGGTGTTATTTTTATGCATTTCAACTCTTACACAGAATACAGGTACGTTTCAGAATTAATATTCTATGAAAATAAGATGGGCTTTTGTTGTTAGCTGATCTATTCCTAGTATTTTTATTGATATACAATAGCATTGATAACTTCCTCTTAGTATTCTCAAATGTCTAATATCTCAGAATATTATAATATACTAACGGAACATCCAAAAATACATTACGTCATTACATTTCATGTCACTCACAACGATGAACAAACAGGAAGTTTGTAGGAACATCGGTGAGAACTTGGTTACAACCATATTTTACCTGAATGACTGCATAAATAAGTTATAGCATAAACGGAACTAACCTATAGCACTACTGAGTTGTGATGAAATTTGAAGCATATTTCAAAGCAGCTGGCAGTGTTTCAGGATGGCTGGAAGCAGGTTGACCATATTCATTTTTAGATACTCCCGATACATTCCAAATAAAGCTCAAATCAGCTGAAATACCAGATCAGCAAACCAGACATTAGTTCTATTCCTTTACAACTGATACCAAATTCCATGTATCAAATCCATATCCTACTGGAATGCAAATTCTACATTATCAAAATATTAGTGAACGGGTGTATGTAGAAACTAAGAAATCACTATAAAATTAAAGACCCGGTGAACAGAGGACCAAGCAATACTTTAGAATGGCCTATCGTGGAGTCCCACTTTAAGATTTTAAGAAGGTTAGAGCAAACTGGGTTTTCGATAAACAAGGTCAGCTCGGTTTGATCTTGGAAGCTTAGGCAAATATTCAAAGATATCCTTCTCTTTATATGTTTAACATAAGCGAGACCAAGATCTCTGACACACGTGCAATCGTGCCTGTGTTCGATGGCCATGTGGCATACACATCCCATGGTTTATCAGCATCAGGCGGCAGAGCTGTAGTGACATTTCGGAAATTCTTATATGTAGAAGTATGGCCAATCTCCTTGGTACGGATGAACGGCAGGGAAGTAATTACCTTCAGATTAGTAGACATCTAAGCCCACACAGAGATAGGACGTATGGATTTCTTCAAAGGTGTGAATTTTCTGGGAGTATGTTGTGATCGCTAGCACTTGTGTTGGTGTATAATCGTATTTTAAATCCATTATGGGACTGTCGCATGCATGTGAAATAGCATAAAGAATCTTCGCAGAGGCTTCCAACTTTCCTTTAGGAATCAATTAAATTTCCAGCTTCTTACTGTTGTTTCCTACTAAGAGCAAACAACGTATGTAATCCAGATCGTGCATAAAGCTATGTTAAGCGAGTGGTTAGGGGCTGTCTGGGAAGTCCATACTTTAAACTGCAGGGTCGACTTAGAATATTTTGAGAGAGGAACCACAACCGGAATTTGAGCCCATCTTTGTCAGCAAGGAGGTACAAAAAGACCCAGTTAGCGATTTACTAAAACGCCATACCAAACAAGAGAAGTGCCACCCATATTTTCTGAGTATCCGAATTCAAATCCAACTAAGGTCTCCTTTTTATTTCATCTTTATTTAGAATACAGTACCAGTAAGATTCTGGTGTAGATGTTACCGACTAAACCTCATCACCACAAATTTTAGGCTTCATTTTAAGAAGAATTAAATTTCCAGTGGTTTGAATCTTGTCGTGGTTAGATTTGCCTTTCGGCCTTAAGGAGGTAATTAGGTGCTGAGGTCGAGATTTTTCAACTACCCTTCCCCTCAAAATCGTAAGCCTTGTGCCCCAATCAGAAACCGGTTTTATTGTTGTTGTTGCTGTTATTAGTTTCGGTGACGCCTTTGATCTGGAAACTGTTATATCAAAAGCTCATTATTACTTTTAATTATAATCAAAGTCCGCGAGCTGGCAGAATCGTTAGCACGCTGGACGAGGTGCTTTGCGATATTTTGCCCGTCTTTACGTTCTGAGTTCAAATTCCGCCAAGGTCAACTTTTCCTTTCATTTGTTCAGGGTTGATGCATTAAGTACCAGTTAATCACTTGGGTTGATGCAATCTTCATATCCAATCCTACAACTGGCTGCCTTTGTAGCAACAATTTTGAAACTAATATTATTTTTATTAACATTTACAAATATATGTTCACCTTCATATGTATATAAATAGAAATATTAAATATATTTTCTTCAAAGATTAGCATATAAGGAGAAAAAAGTCTGTTTTAATATTGACTTATTACGACTTGTTTTCTATTCTTAATTTTCCTACTTTTTTTTAGTTTGACAGCAAACTGCCGTCATTCAGAATGACGAAAACTACATTAATGATTTTTGTCTATAAAGTTACATCTGATTTCTTAGATGTAACTCTGTTTTGTGTGTTGTTCAACCTTTACTGTTACCGTAATAATTATCTCTAGCGAATGTTACCAAAGACATAACATCGATTGCTTGCATTATACTATTTATGGAATTCATAAAATACAACGTAACTGACAAAAGCAAATGCCCTTTCGTAGCTTGAGGCAATAATTCCTGAATATGACCATTATTACAATTCTCTCAGGAAACAGCATTTGCTTTTTTTTTTATTGTTTATTGAATAGCTGTAAGTCGGTGGAGCGGCAGAGATGCCAAGAGAACATTATTTCTGTTATTTGTAATATTTAAGTCAATGTTTCTGTTTCAAATTTTGCTGACGTCCTGTATATTTTAGCTTATCGTTGAAATTAGCTATTGCTAAAGTTTATCTCTTGAATTATGGTATGTGTTGTAATGAAAAATTACTGAAGCAGATGAAACAGGAAAAATATGTATACAAACATGGAGTAAGTCAAGCATGACAACTGTATGCATACACAGGAATGTTTATAGTTCTGCTGGGGATAACACAAGTCTGCACATTAACCACCAGTCCATGAAAGACAAGCGCTAATCTATTTGCTAACACCTTGGCCAAAAGTTTGTAATCTGCATTTTGAAAAGTTACCGGCCGAAAGTTATGAACAATATCCTTCTTGTTCGAATCCTGTCTCAGTTGCGTCACCACATCTCAGCTCACGGATCCGCGTATTCTCCCATGCTGCTGCCAGTTTTGGTTGACGTCTTCCAAAAGCTCAATAAACCTGTCTGGCATATGTATATAAAGCTCCAAGAGCAGACCATCCAATCCCGGAGACTTCTCCCTCGTGCAGCCAGCCAACGCATCACTTTAGCTGTTATCTTTAAATAACGCATATTACGTTATCTAAAGATAGCGTTATCTTATAAAGGTAACGTTATCCTTAAAGATAACGCATCTTTAGCTTTTATCGCCGTTTCGCAGAACTCCACGTCCCTGACCAAAAGCCGCAGCATACCTCAAGGTAAGAAGTGAAGTTCACCTCCGCCTCTGGGTCACTATGCGTCCCTAACACTTCCCTAAAGTGCCGCTGAAATTCCGCACGAATCTGCTTCAAATCGTGTAGCATGCACCCGTTCCGACCCCTTAAAGACCGAATAGTAGTTTAAGGCCACGTTGCGCCTCGGCCACCCCGAACCCGTCGAACGGTTTTCTTTCCCTCCTACTTTAGAGTACGCGTCCTAATTATGTCAATGCAACTTTCATTCTTGATGTTGAAGAATTGCTTCAGAACGAATCTCGCTGTCAGAACGTCGGTCACTGTGCTTCCACGACGACTCCAAGCCACGCACATTTTGTACAACCTACTTTAAGAACCGCCATGCAGGTCAGGAAGTTAGAAAAGGAAAAAGGGAGTGTCACTTACCCTCCTGGTGTTCTTTGTGGTCGTGTGGTCGTGTGGTTCTTCCACCCTGTCTGTTCTGTTGGGTTCTTCTGGGAACCCCCTTAAAAGCCATCTGCTGGCCGTTACACTGAGAGATCCAGTATCATACGGGTAGCTCCACTTAATGCTCGTATAAGTCTCTAATTATTAGGCTCCCCGGTACTCTAAAAGTGTTGGGAATGAAGGTCACTCTGTTTCAATGTCCTCGTTTTGTGCTATGAGGGCCATTAGTCTTTCATTAGACCTCCTCACTAGCACGAAGTTCCGTTGCTGTGGGGATGGTCGCTTTTATTGTTGTAGTGACACTCTCCATTAAAAAGTTTGTTGTGAGTTATTTTAACCATGTTGGTGACTGAGGGGTTTGTAATGTTGGTATCGTCATCGCTGCGTCTGTGTTGCTGTTGCTAGGATTTCTCCCTTTTTTCTGCGTCTCTTTTTTTTCCCGCCGTTCGGGCTTCCCCTCATCATCCATTGGATGCGTGGAAGAGTCTGTGTATTTATGTTTTGTCCTGGTTCTCTTGTTGCTGTTGCTCCTGCTACTGTAGCTTGCACTTGTGCTGCCGGTGCTACTCCCACTGCCACCTCTACTTTAACACCTGCTTGATTTGTCTCTTTGGGTTCAATTTCTCTTACTATACCCCTGCCTTTCTGTTGTTGTTCTTGTTGTTTTGTCGCTCCTGGGTTGTAGTGCTTTCGTTCGGACGTTTCCTTCTACCTTTCTATTCTTGTCCTGTGGGAGGTGAAGCCGTAAGTGGCTCGTTGAAACACTTGCGGCACTTCGAGCTTCTGTCCTCCACGTTCACCCTTAGTTCTACTCGATTAGAAAGGAAAATCAGGTGTATGTCTTTCTGTAACTGCTTTGCCTTCACGTGGAGATGAATCCCCCAAGGTAGTCCCAACCCAATTCTACCTCCTTGGTCTCTTAACATCCAGGAGATTCTCCACACCGTCCGTACGAATACAGGCGTGAATCCACCATAAATCCAAGCCTGGTGGGACTCCAGGTAAAATAATCTGTACCGCCCTTCTTATCATGTACGTTGGAAAGAGGGCGATTTTCGTGATGTGACGCGTGATCCCCGAGTTCTATATTGCATGCTCCTCGGACTTAAAAACCACCTATTCACACCACCCTACTGTCTCGCTCTCGCAATGTGGCGGATATCCTTCCACATGTCTTTCAAAGCTTTTTTCACCTGGTCGTGTTTAGCATTTTCGAGTTTTCTTGTCTTTGTGCTCAAGCACATGTAGACAACAGTCCGTTTGGGTGTTGCTTCTAGCACGTCGCTTGGAGGCGTTAATTCCGTGCATCTTCGATTTATTTTCATATATGCTGCATTGTTTAGTTTTTTTTCCATTTTTTCTCCAATTGGATGTTAACCAATTCCTTAGCCGCCGTGATATTTGCAAAGTTTTCTTTCCCAACACTGACTACATTTTTGCCAATCTTTGTCGCAGTTGCTTTCATTATCGTTTGGCGTGATACTACGATTTCTATGTAGCGAGGAGGACTTTACTCCTTCCTTTCTCTCGCTTTCTTTCTGATTATTCTCTACTTTCTTCTTTTCTTCACACTTCTTTTTTTCCTGCTCACTACTTGTGGGCAGGACGGGGAAGTCCTCGTGCAAATTGCCGTACCCGCTTCTTTCCTCACTCTCGCTTTTCGTCGCCATCTTCAATATTTACTTTCTCCGAAGCAAATTTACAAAGACATTTGAAAACACAAAGGTTTGTATCACCCACACAATTGATCTTTCTGATTTGGCGGGCGCCACTTGTTTTCTTAACGAAACACTTTCAAACTTGGGACACTGGTAGAATGTGTCATATAAAACATCTATTACTCTTAGTGTTATTGAGAAAAGTTTATCTTTTTAAAGTTATTTCGTGTTAAAATTGTCATATTTCGGTAATTTTAACCAATCAATGACGTCTATTGAGGTGAAAACAATTACTGCTGTGGAATGTAAACAAGACGTTCTAGCGGTGTAATGGGATCTTTTCCCTTGAATAAAATTTGTGCCGTTGTTTGTCAACAACAACTGTCGGCGGTACTGCTATTTATGACATCGTTCGTGCGTTTGTACTGGTTTTAGATTTAGGGTTTTAGCTGTTAGGGTTCGGGTTTTAGGGTTAGTGTTATGAGTATTTTTGCCAACCCCTAACCCTAACATCATGTATGATAATCGACATAGTCTCCTGATGACAACAAGATCAAAGAGAAAGATGAAAAAACAAACGATGACGATTTGAAGTGAGAAATACAAAGCTTGTGTTCAATGAAGAGAGTAGACGTGATAGCAATAGTAATTGGTGCACTTGGAAGTATTAGCACTCGACTACCAACATGGCCCTAAACGATTACGATTCTTGAAGCATGTCTAGTAAACGAATCTCATTTTAGGTTGCTGGCTGTGGACAGCTGACACTTACTCTCATACCCAGCAAAATAAGCTGTGAGATTTAGTCAAATAATAATAATAATAATAATAATAATAGTAATCACTCTCCTCCTCATTTCATTCCGTTCATTAATTATTCTAAATAATTCATTTATTTTTCTGGGAAAAATTTAATTACCAATCTTCTTAGTCATTTTCATTATTTCTAATCAGTCTAAAAGCTATTTATGAGTTCTCTCGCAGACTGACGACTACCTACCATTGTAGTTTCCTTCATAACGAGGACAGTGTTGCAATTATTCAGTCTTGGTTCATTTAATCATTTGGAAATTAACCCCGCCGCCCCATTTCCATGTGAATCGCTGATTAATATTGATGTTACGCTGCCATGACCGGATTCAGCCAACGAAATGATTGCTTTGTTCCCTCACCTTGAATTTTAGAACAACAGTAGTAGTTTTAGTAGACCCCCCCCCACACACAATTAAGGGTAGGCAATTGAAAGTAGCATTAGATTAAAACATCGAAACATTATCATATTTAATATGTATGCACCTTTGACAGGAATCTTCTGCTGCATTGAGATCAGATATCTGCTGTGGACGTGCTGTATTTGAAGCATGATATATATGGGAGGCAGACACAAATTTGTCCCAGCAGCGACTAACGAGAACGCCAGATGCACAAGTGCATTTTGGCCCGGTTGGTCTTCGATAATGGCGTGTACTTCCAACCAGACGCATGGGCAACGAGATACATTGCCTCCGATATAGCAAACAGTGAATATAAAATTTACTGTTATTGCGAGTATCTGCCCAGCGGAAACAAGAGTTCGGCGTACTCTGTTGATTTAGTATCAAATTCAGAGCAGCCTCTATTTATCAAACTTAATACTTATCCAACGTTGATAGGAAAATTACTGCTGCGTTAACCAATTGTCAAAGTGCCGCATAGATTGTTGCGTGATATTCGTTCCACATATGCGTAATGAGTTCAAATCACGAAGATTTTAACATTGCATTTTATCATCTTGCCACTGATAAAGTATGAATCAAGCTTTAATGAACTACCCTTCACTGACCCCTCTTAAACGGGATGGTGCCCTAACGTCCCAGTGTGGAGATGAGGGCCATTTCACCCTTTTCCCGCACACACATAAACGTGTAAATATAAGAGAATGTTTAAGTATTAATAGATACGTGTATGAGAAAGAGGAGGAAGCTTTATTGATAATGACAGAGAGAAACAGAGACTTGGTACAACGTGAGAAACATGGTCGAACGGAAGTCACCATTCTTGTACATAAATACATATGAGGATTTTATCACATGCAATATTAATGATTGAATCATTATTGTAAATGTGATAAATGTTTCTGTGTACACCGAAAACAGCAATGATATCCCATATGAATATTGAGTTGTATCAACCGATTCACGCTTGCAATGGTTACAGCAGAACACTTACGTAAAACTACTCTGGAACATTCAAATATACACACACAAAAACTAATTATACACACTAACACAGTCACACATACTCACATACTCAGAAGCACTCGCACACATATATGTAGAAAATTTCTATCTATATAAGTTTTTTTCTCTCTCACTATCTATCTATCTATCTATCTATCTGTCTATCTGTATGTGTTCATGTACTATAAATGTTGTAAACCATGAAATGTATTGCCATATAATCCACTCTGCGCGTATTACATTCACACATACACACGCATATATATACATATGCACGCACATACATACACACATATATGTATATATATATATATGTATGTGTGTGTGTGTATATATACATGCATATATATATATAAGTGCATGTATGTGTATATGTGAAGACAGATACATGCACACGTAATCTATGAGTATAGATGCTGCACACCTATAAGGATATATCTACCTATATATGTGTGAAGATACGCACTGTTATGTAGGACAAACATAAATCTGAGGTAGACAGACATTGGTGCACCAAATGTGTATATACACGCATGATTAAGCTTGTATATATATAATTAGAGTTGATAGCATTTGTAAAGAATGGAGAGTAATGAATACCAATGTTGGGAATTACAAAAAAAAAAGGGAAAAATTCATTTGCGAGCCATGATGTAACAAATATTCATTGAACTGGTGTATGATTTTGGCACCGGGAATATTTGCATATACACACAAAACACACGGAGACTTGTATAGCTATGAATATAATATATATGACTCATATGTCAATGATCGGATACTTACGTGAATATGTATACATCCCTGCTTATATGTGTGTGCGTGTTTGTGTGTGTATGTATTTCTGTGTTGTGTGTTATCGGGGATAATTCGAGAATGGCTGGTTTAGCTCTACTCATAATAACACTTATAAATATTTTAAACTCGCGTATAGTCACCTTCCTATTTCAGTAATGTGAAAGATATGCATGCATATACAAAGGCATGCACTCAGAAAAACATTACACACACGCACGCACGCACGCACGCACACACACACACACACACACACACACACACACACACACACACACACACACACACACACATGTATATATATATGTATATATATGTATACATATATATGTATACACGTCTATCTGTCTCTCTATCTATCTACACATTCTCTCTCTCTCTCACACACAGACACACGTATATATCTTAGTAACACAGGGGGTACATGTTAAAATTATCTTAGCGAAATATATACTTATTGAGATTGTACAAATGTACAAGCAGAATATTAGTGGCGGATGCAATGACTTCTGTCTATGAGAAGACAAAGAGATAAATGATCTTCGAATAGAGCAGGAAATGTAAATTCTTCAGTGATTCTTTATTTCAGCAACTGTAGTTCATTTCAAAGCTGTTACTTATTGTTCGTAGTGTGATAATACCCACTTTGATCTGCTGAAATCTGTGTTTATCACCGCTCTTTTATCAACACTTGAAATTCAGTAGACGTCGAAATGTACTCCTTGCATTTAGTAAGTCCTCATTAACAGTTCGGTAAAATGTCGCTGACGAACAGCACACATAGGAATATGCCAGCGGACAACATGCATCAAAGCACCAGTATTCGCTTCGTTATTGTAAGTTGCGTTCTACAGACACGTTATTGAATGCACCATGTTTTTTTACTCTACCCGTTGAGAAAGTTTTCAATCACGTGTGTGCTGTGACGATTTTCTATGAGTCTCTTCTAATGAAAAAGCTATCTTCTTTTCTAACTTGTCGTTCTTTATCGTTACAGCATTGCTAGAGCCACTAGAATATCTGAATACGTTGCTTTTATTGAATTCATCACATGTTACTACTAAGGGCAACTTTCGCATCCCGTTTCACGAGTCCGTTAATACGTTCTATATTATTTACAATTGCCAAGGAACATACCATCCGTTTCCGTTACCCAATTCCTAGACCTCCACCCGGGTTTAATTTAACTGCGCACGAAACATCTGATATCCAAATTGCCAACAAGTCTACAGAAGAAACTTTGTGCTAAAGAGTAAACAGAATGAGTAAAATGTGAAGTGCGAAAACGAAGAAGCATCCATCAAGGAAATTGTTGTTTCGTAAAACTTCGCTTGCGACATCAAAACTCTTTTTTAAAACCTCGAAGCGCTCGAGGAACTAAAGAAAATATGTAATTAAATCAATAATTTCTATTAGGTGAAATAATTCGTTCGATAATTCTCGATGACATTGTTCTTTAAATCAAAGACAATTTTGTTGTTAATTATAATGCTAATGTTATTGAAAGCAGTTTGTTTCTTCCACATTTCCTAATACTTATCCTTCTGTCTCCACTATCCATTCAGGAAAATAGGAGGGTCACGCAGAGGTTTTAACAATTGCAATATAATACAGATAATAAATTAAGTTACTATTTTCTCTCCATATTTATCTTTGTGCCAGATATTATGCCAACGGAATTATTCTCATCGTTAGAATCTAAAAATAATGAAGGAAACATTGCTGTAATGTTATTTAAACAAGCAGAATGATATAACGAGAAAGAAATGTGCAAGTCCTTAAATCAAAATAACAAGACAAAGATTCCACTTACAATGAGTGGGATCAGAAGTGAATATTTAGAAGCTAGAAAGCTCACCCCAACTGCACATATCACTGCAGCGCTTTACTAAATCTCGTGACATAACAATGAAGTGATTCAACCATATGATTGAAATATTAAAAAATCAAAAGTAACCCTTTACTCACGTAGATGATATATAAAGATCAATATTTAAAGAAAGAAATATGAAGAAAAAGAAAACATATCAAAGAAATAAACTTAATATAGTGAACAATTTAATAGAAATCACGTTAACATTAAGCAAGGGAGTTAACACTGCCAAAGACAAGTAGAATGGCTGGATGGGGATGAAATTAGTCGATTACATCAACCTGTTTTTTTGTTGTTTTTATGGAACGCGACACGATGGGAGACAATGAAGGTCTCCACGAGATTTGAATTCAGTAAACAGACGGGTGAAATACTGCAACGCTTTTTGACTGCCGCGCTGATCCCTCTGGCAGATCTCGCACCTTAAGTGATTCATAAATTAGACACAGGTAAGCAGCATTGAGGAGAACACGTTTGACGAGAACATCGAATTCACTTCTTCACTCATCTTTCATTTTTTCATTACCGGACAAGTGTGCGGCAAAGCTAACCTTAGCGGGATTTGATCATAGAAGTTAAAAACCTGGAAGAAATACCGCATCTCTAACGATTCATTTCGCAATAATAATTATCGTATATTAATGATCATTAATTATTATCCTAGCACTCTCATAAAATATTTGTTCACCTTTGGCATTTCCATCTATATTTTCCTTTATCTAATTCTTCTTTTTTTTTTTAGAAAGGAATCTATTGATGTATTTTTCAAACACAAATAAAAAACAAATGTAATAAGAATGATTTGTAAATATTTTACGGCATTCTCACTTGTCAGTTGCTATCTTTATTCATTTTTACACATTTCTAAGATAGTCAATAATAATAATAATAATAATAACAACAATAATAATAATAACAATAATTGTGTGTGTGTTTGTGTATATGTAAGGAAATGTTGGATGTATTTCTGAAATCACGAAAAAATTTGCAGTAATAATAATAATAAGGAAATTAATTTATACTTCAACTTATTAAAATATTTAATCTGTTCTTTGATGTCAATTATTTTATTGGAATGTTTGCACTGTTTTTCTCACCCGGTTATAATATATATTTATATGTAGTTCCAATGTTAATTGCAGGTTTTAATTCATTAGTTTAATGTTAATACTAAAATGTTTCCTTTCGAATTTAATTAAAAAAAGAAAAAAGAAACGAAAAAACAGTTTGTTTTAATATTGATTTCACTGCCGTTGTTGCTTCTGCTGATAATAATGTTACTGTTTGCGCTCTTTTAATTTATTATTATATTTTGTTAGTTGTAAATAATAATTTTTTTAATTATTTAATTAGTCATATTTGTTTTACGGTAATGTTTATTTCTAATTTTCTCCTTCTAGATCCTCTTTCGTTTCTGTTTCTCTCATTATTTTATTATTTCCGCTATTAATTTATACTTCTTGATGTAATTGTGGAGCAAGAGTTCTTATTAATAGCAATAATATTATTTTTTCAATTTTAATCATCATAATTACCATCAAAAGTTCAGTGCATGATAAAATTCTATGCACTGTAATTAATTCGTATTTAAAAAAAAAATTTCAGTTCAAATCCTGCTGGAGTCGTTTTTGACTTTTAAAACTTCAAAGTCATCAAAATAGGTACCAGTAATTTATTGGATTGTTTTTATGCAATTGACTTCAACCATTTTTTTTAACGCTCACAATAATTTCTATAAGTAGTCTATCGAAATTGTAGAGCGTATGAATATTTACCGATGTATAGAAGTCCATAATTTGGGGTTCAAAACCTATTAAAATCGACTTCACATTTCATCGACTTGCATCAATATATGTACCAATCATAAACAATCCCAATCTTGCATGAATTTTCTGTCCATGTGTTTAATTTTGAAAATATATTTATCAGCAAATGCGTGGGATCATTAATAATGCATCAAAATGTTGACACACGGCCATCATTGCTGGGGCAAATAGGACGTTGGTTAAATTGACCCCACTAATACCTGTATTATTGACCCTGAAAGGAGGATAAAAGGCAAAAATTGACATCGGTGGTATTTGAACTCGGAAGTCAATGCCGGAATAAGCGACACTAAGAAATTTTCCGCTTGTTAACTATTCCTCCAGATCGTTGCCTTCGTAAAATCTGTAAACTAGTTGTGTAAAATTAGTTAGTTTTATAATTATTTACGTTACTGTTTGTTTTCAAATGCCATCGAATCCAGTTTCGCCTCTTATCTTTCCCATAGCCATAAACGAAGAATAAGTGGGTTTGAGGGCATGAAATGATATCCATTGCAGCAAAGCTAAGTGCTTTGGTTAAATACTTTAATTATAAATGTTAATAAGCAAACAAATGTTGTAGCAAGGAATGTGCAGTTGAGTATAGGAATTTAAGATTATCTGAATGAAGTCATTCAGTTTCTATAATGATATCAATTGAAACATAAGTGACATTTTACCGTTGGAATATATATAGATAAACGAGGTCGATAAAGTACCAGTTGCGTACTGGGGTTGATCTAATCGACTGACCCTCTCCCTTCCCAAAAAATTCGGGTCTTGTGCCTAGAGTAGAAAAGGAATATATATAGATAAACGGGGTCGATAAATTAAGTAGCAGTTGCGTACTGGGGTCGATTTAATCGACTGACCCCCACCCCCAAAAAAAATTTTCGGGACTTATGCCGAGATTAGAAAAGAAATATATTTAGATAAATTCTTAATGTTCAGTATTTCATACAGTTGCACATTATCGAAACCGTTCATACTAATAAAGGTCGGGTCACTTATATAACGACAGAGGTCCATTGATATTTTATTGGATAACTAAATAACACTTGTGTCTTATATTTGGGGAATACAAGAAAGGTTGATACACGTCTAACAGCGAAGTGTTGTTGCTTAAACGCAGGTCAAATTTGATCGGTGAGAGATATTAATAGAATTTTGTAGACATGCAGAATGATAGTTTTCAATGTCTCGTTTATGATTTTTAGTAAGGTCCGCTGTTAGTTTGGTACTACGTGGGGACCATATATGAAAGCAATAGCTGAGGAGGTTGAGAACAAAGGCTCTCCACAGGGTCAACATATTTTCTTGGCTCCCTTGTCTTGAAGGATCTCAGTATCCATCCTGCCAGTTGTCTGCAATTTGCTGCCACCTTGGTAACGTGCACATAAAATGATGCGTCATTTCACGTACTGATGCCCAAGTCTTTCACTGCTTGTGCCTTTGAGTCCTGTATATTGCAGGCTGAGTGCATCAGTGGGTTTATAGTGCAGTGCTTGAAATGTTCCAGGATTAAACTGCATGCTGTTTATTTCGGCACACTTCTATATCCTATTCAGACCCCGCTGCAAGCTTGTGACGTCATCTTAGTTTTTTTTATTACCTGTGATAATTTTGTATCATCGCCATACCTAGTGACAGTGGCTGTCCAAGTTGAGTGTGGGCATGTCTAAGAGGACTGTTATGAATAGTAATGGCTCCAGAATAGTTCCCTGTGGGACGCCACCTAGGATTTATGTTTCCTCAGAGACGGCACCATTGGCTGCAACTCCTTGACATCTCTCTTTAAAGAATTCATGCATCCACTCTCCGAGTTTCCCAGCAATGCCAAGGTTTCGTAGCTTATGACTTACCAAGCCATGACTTACCCTATCAAATGCTTTTACGAAGTCAAAGTATATCACACTGACACGTGAATGGTCAGGCAGCTCTTTCAAAACCCAGTCGTAGTGCTCAGAGTTCTATGAGGCAGTTTTTTTCCTGGACGGAAGCCATGCTTTGTATTGTTCAGTGTGTCATTTTATTCTAGAAACATTATCAACTTCTTTCTGATGATTCGCTCCATGACTTTACTTGTATGCGAAGGCAAAGAGATTGACCTGTAGTTTTTGGCCTCTGCTCTGTTTCCATCTTTGTGGATGGAACATATAATGGTTTCTTTCAAGTTTTTTAAGAAATCTATCTGAAGTAGTTTCGCTAAATTCTGCTTATACGAATTTAGGAGAATAGCTGGGAAGCCATCAGGACCAGTTGTGGAGCATGAACTCATTTCATATATGACAACTGTTACATCTGACTTCTCAATATTGATGTAATCGATGGCTGGCGCCTCTGTTTTTTAGAGCTGCAATATTAAAGAAATCAGCTGGATTTTATAGCTGCATGTCTCGAAGGGAGGAAATGTTACATATGAAATATGCATACACGGGTAAACACATAACTACAAAACATGGTGTGGGAAAAATTGTACCCGAATAACGGAGATAGTGTAATATGCTTTTTCTTTATTATTAAAATAATAATAAAACAGTATATGTATAAAGTGAAGTATATTGCCACTTAAATGTGGCTGACCCCTAGGGGTGGATGTTACTGTTGCTTTTATCCCCAGGAGGACATCTCCTCCAGCTGGCTTATCGACACACTTCTGTGTCCTGTTTGCTTTGCCAAGGGAAGTTATCCCGCTCATCGTGATCTGTAGCACGAACGGACCCGGGTTTCAGGGTTATTTCCCTTCGTCAGCGTCCGATAGCCACCGATCTGCGATGAGAAGGATATTTTTTGGCAACCTTATGTATCTTTTTCCAGTGAAATTATTCACTGATATCGAAAAAGGGAAAACAAGCAATGTTAATTCTCTAAATGAGTTATTAACAGTAACTGCACGATAAAGTGAAGTATATATATATATATATATATATATATATATATATATATATATATATATATATATATATACACGCACACGTATTTGTATATATTGGGACTTTTATGTTTCGTGCGAGTATTCGGGCGAGGACTACATTTTCCGTAGGCGCCTGTAGAAGGCTCCTTTGACAAGGTATTTGTCATTCCCAAGCTATGACTTAATTTTTTCCAAAATGCTGCTGTTCACTCGAACCTTTGTCCTCGTAGTTTCATAGCAAACTCTTCGACCATAACAAACCTACAACCAACTATAGAAGACATTAATTACACCAGAACTCTGATATTCATACACGCGATGCTTCTATTCAAAACATAATATGCAACGTCTTCTTCTTTATTTTACGCGTTCGTCCTAATGTTGCAAAGAATATCTTAGGTACCATACATTAGAAATTCTTTATAGATTTTAGTCATAATACTTTCAATTCAAATACCGTAACAAATGAATTTCAGTTGCACTAACAACTCCATGATTTATACTTAAACTTCGAACATGCAAATATGTCTCTCGATGTATATAATTGCAACAACACGTTATGTACTGAGCGCTATCCTTCTATGTAGCATATTATTTTATTAAACTACGTTTTCTGATGCAGATGACGAAGAAGCTTAAAGTTATATTCGACTTAATGAATTCATTAAAAACAAAGTAACACGCAGCATATGTACGCATTCACTCACCCCCCCCCCCC
>NC_068986.1:110776990-110782346 GCF_001194135.2 Octopus bimaculoides
AAATACGCTTTATTACTGGATTGCTCACACAGAAACGCATATGCATGATACACACATACACACACACACACACACAAAAAGCATATATAACAGGAAAAGATCGCTTATTCTCTAATTCCTGCACCGCTCTACAATATTTTTTATAGAAAAACTGATAATTTCTCTTCGCAAATTGTAAAATACTATTTTCAATCTTTTGCATTCTTGAAGAAAAGGCCTCAACTAGTTAGGCTCTGTAGACAGAGCCACCAATGAGTCTTAAAAATTGTCTGTATGTAACAAGTTCGGAAGGTGTTCCTCACATAAGGAAGTTGACATAATTTAACTAAGAATCTAACATTGCATAAAAATTATACCCTGATCAGTAAGATTTTGCATATGATTTTCAAGAAACGAAGATTAGTACACGTGAATTATTGTCACGTGACACTGCGCATTTGCCATGAATAACTGAAGAGAACGCACATTTTCTGACTGACTTTTCTACATAACAATTGTAATGGTGAAACGTAAAGCTATGATTCAAGAAGTATGTTCCTCAAATCTATCTGTATATCTATCTATATATCTATCTGTATATCTATCTGTATATCTATCTGTATATCTATCTGTATATCTGTCTGTCTATCTGTCTGTCTATCTGTCTGTCTATCTGTCTGTCTATCTGTCTGTCTATCTGTCTGTCTATCTGTCTGTCTGTCTGTCTGTCTGTCTGTCTGTCTGTCTATCTGTCTGTCTGTCTATCTGTCTGTCTATCTGTCTGTCTATCTGTCTGTCTATCTATCTATCTATCTATATGTCTGTCTGGCTATTTATTTCCCACTCTCACGCTCTCTGTGTTCCCTCTCTCTCTCTCTCTCTCTCTCTCTCTCTCTCTCTGTATGTATATATATATTCACATACATATATATGATAACACACGCACGCAGTGTATACACACATACACATTCCCTCTGTATAAAAGGTATCGCCAAAATATATAATTAATAGGAAAGAAGAATTGTCGAGGGAATGAGAGTGGATATTCTCCGAACAATATATTAAGAGATAAATGAGCATCTCTAGGATCACAGGAAGGGATGAGCAACTTAGAGAGTGGTCTAAATGCATTATATATATATATATATATATATATATATATATATATATATATATATGAAAAAAAAAAGAGCTACGAAAATATTACTCATTTCTAGATAATAGAATATTTAGAGATGGTCGAGATTAGAGATGTTATTAGAAAGTTGATTATAAATAGTACGAGTAAATGGAAAATATGATGGAGTTATAATCGTGAAGATACAAAGAGGGTCGAGATGAATAGAAAATTCAGTTAAGGGAATAGATTGTTCGTTTTGCTTTTTGTGATAACAATGATACACTTAACATTGCCTCTAATAATAGTAAAAGAGGGAACTATTATTAAATATAGGCAACATGAAATAAGATTCTATTTCTGAATGACTTTAAAACGCTCTCAGATTGGAGATAAAATAGAATTATTAATTCAAGTTTTGATCCTTTTATTTGTTCCTCTTCCAGTTTTCTGTAGCAGCTAAATCTTTCTTAAATCGGGTCTTTTTATGTTCGAAAATGAAGGACGTTTTGTATGGTACAACCAGATATTTAGATCAGGGCTGATTTGGAGCAAAATGACAAGTGAAACAAGAATCCTTAGACTTAGAGATATTGTTATGTGGTAAGCAGGCTACAAAGTCGGTTAAGTTTTAATAAAATCATTTCGTATACGTCGTACGATGTATGAAATTCATAAGAATGGATTTCAGTATATTACTGCTGGTCAAAACTAATCATTCCATTATAGCACCACAATACGAAATAAAACGCAGTTAGACATCATAGATGCTTAAAGCTATAGTCAACATGGACATTCCACCAATGGCTAACTGGATCTTGCCCCAGCAGTAGATCAAAATTGTGAAAGTGAGATAATTGCAGCATTCAATCATCTCTTAGTTAATAAATAACACAGTCCAGCTAAACAATATTAAAATCTAGACAGCTGCCATTTAACGATTACTGCTTATCACAACAAGTTAGTTTAAACAATAAGGACACTCAGCAGACTTTCATGTTCGTACAAACTCGCTCATTTTGATATAATAATGTTATATATATATATTTCTTATTGTATCATTTCTATATCTAAACGAAATCAACCCCGACATGATTTGAACTTAGAACGTACGATTACCCAACTACATACATAACAGATTTTCTTCGATTCCCGACTGACTGTGCAAACGCATGCACTTGATATATCGAATTCTGACGTAGCCGGCAGGCCTTTTTTTTTTTGCATATAAAATTAAAAACGATAGTGGACACGATCGGCTATAATTATTAGGTTAGACACAAAAAGATCAGAAAAGTGTGAATTCATTGAAACAAAGAATGTCACTTGTCTCAGCTAAGAAAAATTATATCTCCTTTTCACTATATGAGCGATAAGTGAAATAAAAACGCTTACAATTGTTTGTCCCCCCAGCATCGCTTGACAACCGATGCTGGTGTGTTAACGTCCCTGAAACTTAGCGGTTCGGCAAAAGACACCGATAGAATAAGTACTAGGCTTACAAAGAATAAGTCCGATTTGCTTGACTAAAGACGGTGCTCCAGCATGGCCACAGTCAATTGACTGAAACAAGTAAAAGAGTAAAGAGCAATTATAATTATATTTATACACTGACATCATTTCGCTGAAATATATAAATTGAATCTGAGATTACCCTTTCCTTAAGAAGTTTCTCTTGAATGAATCTAGAATACTGTACCCGTCCTCCAAATAAGCATAAAGTTTTAGTTACTAAATCATATTTTATGTGTATCTTATATATCACCTCTTATTTAACCAAACTGATGCAGTTTAGGGGCAGGCGCGACTGTATGCTAAGAAGCTGGCTTCCAAATCACATGCTTCCACGTTTAGTTCCCCTGTGTGTAGAAGCATTCTCTACGTTGGGCTGCTCAAAGCCCTGTGAGTGGATTGAAGAAGGAAATTGAGATTGAAAGAATCTTGTCGTGTGTGTGTCTCCCTTTTCGTCTGCGTTTGTCCAACATCGCATAAAAACCGAATTTGGTATGTCCCCGTAATTTACCGGTTTGGCAAAAGAGACCGCGAAAATAAGTCCCTAGCTTTAAGAAAATTCACACTGAGATAGATTCATTCCATTACAAATTCTTCATGGGGTTGCCTCAGCATGGCCACAGTGACTGGAACAATTACAGATAAAAATTAAAAGATAAAAGACTTGACCCAATTTCTAATACTTTTAGATCATTCAAATTTTCAAAAGCTCTGAAATGTCGAGATTCGTCACGCCGTCTTGCATACTAAGTTCGAATCAAATTAATAATGATCTTGTCGGTCTCGTGGGGCATGTGAATGAACTGGGCACAACCTTCTCGACTCTGAAAAAATTAATAAACGTGAATATTGTTTGAAAACGTGATGGTCCTGGTTGGAATACCGTTGACCAAATTCTGATCAATTATGGCAGATGTAGGTTGAAATGGCAGCCAAAAAGGTAAAAAAAAGACAACGAAAGAAAGAACAGAAACAGGCAGAAGTAGCAAAAAAAAAATCGAAAAACAAAAACACCAACAAAAATAACAATAACACCACCAATATTATTTCATGCCTATTTTGCAATTTCAGAGAATTATTTAATGCTTTAGTGCAAGGTTCTAGAATAAAATTGAAACTGATTTCTCTTTTGATGTTGAATAATTTCAAGGTGGAGCCATTCAGTCGACTGGATCAATTCCCTTTCAGTTGATCATGTTTGAAGTGATATTTCAAATGTGATCGATCACTTGGTAAATATATTCGGCTTTCCTCAGTGCATCGAGTGTAGGTCAGCCCCAGTGGAGCCAATCAGTTTCTAAGCTAAACTCCCGGGAAAAAAATAATCGATATTATTACAAAATAGTATAAAACAAAATGAGAAAAACTAAACATCTGTAAAAAGTTACAAACGAAGAATGTTGCTGCTGGAAAGTGAAATAATTTGAAAGCAAAAGGATAACAATTCTTGTTTCTAGATACTGGTTAATCCTCGTATAGAATACTGCTTCAATTCACCGGGGGAGAAATGAGTGAGCTTCTACGCTATTACTAGGTATGCTAGAAATAACTGCCACATCTCCATTAAATTACACCCCAACTAGTATTAGTTAATTATGTTCGGCGTTCAAATCATATCAATGCTAACTTTAACATTAATGTTACTGATGCATTTCTTGGTGACACTTTTCTCGGAGCATGAATATATAAATATATATATATATATATATATATATATATATATATATAATCTTTTATATTGCACTGGTTGTAGCCAGAGTCTGGGGTCAAGGTGTAGCACTGCTTTCCATAGCGTTTGGGTCTCTCTTTCATTCAGTTTTTCGGTTAAATAGTTAGTTGGATGAAGCTGTTCTTCTTTCTGCCATTTGTCGGGATATTAGCTTGTATACTGCTATATATACAATCGCAAATCTCGGGTTGTTTAGCAGTAAGTAATCCGAACAGCTGTTAGAGTAGAGAGGGAAGTTCTGTCTACTGAATGCTTTAAGAAAAGATGGGTGAATGTAGCAAGGATGGCACTTGTGAATGACGGAGCCACTTACTGTAATGTGTTTTTCTGCATGCCATTATTGGCCAAGGTTACCGTGGTCTTTTCCGTAGGTTTTTTTCCCATGGATAAACCTAATCTGTATCCCCCTTTACACTCTTCATCATGACATTTCTGTGAAAGAAGATCCCTTTGATGTGTTTTTTTAATCATTTACGATCCCTTTTGATCGAAAATCCATCTCCCCTTTTTTCCTACTTTCTCCATTCCAAAAAGAAAAGCTCTACTTTGTAACTTGTCCCCTCTGTGTTCAGCCCTGCGTGGCTAATAAAGAAACATATCTGTCTATATATCTATCTGTCTGTCTGTATATCTATCTATCTCAATCTGTCTCTATCTATCTATCTTTCACAAGTGGAAACACAGTGGATAGTAGGTTCTATATGCCTCGAAATGGAGGAGGCAAATATATTAGAAATTGCTACTGCAGAGGAGAAAAACTGGGAAGGGGGAAAAAAAGTCGAAGTCCTCCTCCATATCACTGAAGAGGAGTGCCAGAAATCCCCACACACATCCAACTGGCAAAGGACCACAAGTTATATGTAGTGGTGGAAGGAAGGCGGCCACGTTGTTATGTATGCGGCAGCGAGGCACACCTCAAGGACAGTTGCCCAACCGCCGCCAACCAAAAAAAGCAACAAGGGCAACCACCAAAACCCGGAAAAAAACCCTACTACCAACACCACCATCAACAATCAAAA
>NC_068986.1:110787712-110788638 GCF_001194135.2 Octopus bimaculoides
ATATATATATATATATATCGATCTATATATATATATATACACACATACACACACACACATATATATATGTATATATACATACATACGCATGTGTTTGTACGCGTGTGTTTGTGGGAGTGTGTGTGGGTGTGTGTGTTTATGTGCTTGATTTCGGGTGAAATATCTTACTATCTGCGATTGTGCCAAGCAAACTTTTCAGTATCGACAAACAAGTTCAACAATCTCTTCGCAATGAATCAGGAATAAAAATATAAATAACAACAGCAACAATAATAATAACGAAAAGATGAAATAGAAGAAAAACAAGAACAAGAGTTGCAAGCCCAACCCAATTATTAGCTTAGTAGCATCAATCACACCAACCACAATCACAACCACTACAACAACAATGAAAATAACAACGACAAACAAAGCACACAAAATGAAACCAATCTATATGACTACAAGTAACACATGATAGAATGGAAGATATCACATAGTCTGTTTTAACAGTCTGGACGATAAATCAATGCGAGGCATGCTATATTTGGATACAATTTAGACGCCACAGACAACCATAATATAGCAAAGTGCATACAAGAAGATTATATCTTTATAGAAAAATATTGCGTTTATTTATGTTACAACATTTCTGATATATAATTTCTAATGCCTGTTATTTCCCCTTCTTTTACTCTCTGCCTTCAAATCAACAATTCGACTTGCACAGTTTCCATATATCTTAACCATTCCTATTATCTTTTATATTTACCTATGTCTTCATTTGTTTCTTTCTGTGTAGAAATTATAGTAACTATGACTGAATATGTGTGTGCTTATGCGTGCGTCTGTTTATGAATGCATGTACGTGTATACGTATTTATATGTGTATATACATACATATATATATATATATATATATATATATATATATATATATATATATA
>NC_068986.1:110789010-110795184 GCF_001194135.2 Octopus bimaculoides
TATATATATATATATATATACGTGTGGGCGTGTGTGTGTGTGTGTGTGTGTGTGTGTGTGTGTGTGTATAATAAGAAACTTCGAGAGACACGAAATATATCGCTTTTAAAGGTTTGACTCTAAGAAGAGAAAGCAAGCAATAACTTTGTGTAAAATAGAGCCGTTGGGCCTCCGTAAAAAGTAAAGTGTGCATATATATCAATATATGTATATTTATACGTATGTATATACATATGTGTGTATATATACAGGAAAGGAAAAGAAGAAAGATACAAATACTCGAACAAAAATCAAGTGTAATGGCTAAAATAACGAAAACTTCATATATTTAGTGAAGCACAGATGAATATTTAATTATAAGTATTAAATATTTTTTAATATCATAATGTGTACTTATGTGTTGTGTGAGTGTGTGCACAAATATGAACATGTACATATAGACGTTCTTGAGTGTGTGTGTATGTACATTTGTGTGTTTGTGAATGCAAGTTTGTATGTATATGTATCTGTGTTTGTATATATATATACTTGTGCGTGTGTTGGTATGTGTATATATATATATTTAAAAGCAGCAGAAATATAACCAAAGACTGTTACTCGGAGTTTTATGTTCCCGTTCATCGGACAAACTCCGAGTAACAGTCTTTTGCTATATTTCTGCTGCTTTTAAATAAAGCACATTACTCTACCTCTGGTATTTGAGTACTCTTTTTTCCACCTTGTTGCACATTTTATGTGCTTACTCCGGTGTATATATATATATATATATATAATCGCTCTGTGGGCGTATAGTGAACTCAAAAATTACTCTTTAGAAATCAACTAAAATTTCAATCAAAATTGTTGGCCACATCCATACGACTATTCTTTAATGAACGTAAAAGAGCAATTCCTGGGAATGCCATTATAATTTTTACTGAAGAAAGTCAAAAACAACATCTGGTCTTTCAATTAAACCAAGATCAATTCAAATACAAAATTTAGTTTTTCCTTTATTTTCTTTTACTTTCCCCACCTTTAAAAAAAAGTGGGTCCCTAGCTATGAATGACTACGTGCATTACAGGCTAAACTTTGAACCTTCTGTAACCTTCTACGTTCGTCTCCATCATTCTTCTTCTTCTTATTATTATTATTATGCTTCTTCTTCTTCTGCTTCTTCTTCTTCTGCTTCTTCTTCTTCTGCTTCTTCTTCTTCTGCTTCTTCTTCTTCTTCTTCTTCTTCTTCTTCTTCTTCTTCTTCTTCTTCTTCTTCTTCTTCTTCTTCTTCTTCTTCTTCTTCTTCTTCTTCTTCTTCTTCTTCTTCTTCTTCTTCTTCTTCTTCTTCTTCTGCTTCTGCTTCTTCTTCTTCTTCTTCTTCTGCTTCTGCTTCTTCTTCTGCTTCTTCTTCTGCTTCTTCTTCTTCTTCTTCTTATTATTATTATATGCTTAACTTTTGTTTTGTATTTGTACAAGTTGACTCCAAATCTCACGCCGACACCTCAAGAAACAAGTGGTAAGTTCAAGTTGGTATTATACCTAGGGTGCCATATATTTGGTTCTGCACATAGTGTTGTTCTAGAGAATGTTTAAGAAATTATAAGAAAATTATGTGTTTGTTTCAACATTTGAGATTACATGGACAGTGTTTTACATATGTTATGGTAGTTCCCATGTGTACTATCTTTTGAATTTCTTGGTATTTGAGCCAAGTATGAATTAATCCCATTTGATATTATGTCTTGGGCACCTATGACAACAGATATTGTTTTAGTCTTCAGGTTCCACATTTTGCCAATTTCTATTTCAAGAGCTTTATTCTTGCTCAGTTGTTGGTAGATATTGACAGATACGTTTATATCAATTGGGACAGTCATATCAATGAGGAGGCATGACTTTTGTCTGAAGTCTTTTAATATGACGTCTGGCCTATTTGCATCTATATTTCTGTTAGTTTGAATGGTGCAGTTCCAGAGGAGTGAGATGTGATCATTTTCAAGCACTGGAGGTGGTTTGTGCTCCCACAAGTTTTTATTATGGGGCAGGTCCAGGTTTTTGCACATTACCCAGTGAATATATTGTGCAGCTGTATCATGCCTGTTGTGATACTCTGTAGGCGCAAGCAGTCTGCACATGAAGACAACATTGTCAATGGTTTCATTTTGTTGTTCACATCCGCTACATAATGGGCTATTGCCGTTATTTCATATGTTGGCCTGATAGTTTCTTGTAGGTAGGAATCTAGGGCAGCGGTTTTAGTACGGTTTTTCATACGCTTAGCATTATCTGTGCTTGTTTCTAGTACGTCTAATTCTGAGATTTGTTGAATTTGGAATTCACTTAGATAGTCCTTTGCCTGTTTTGTTACTGAGTATGAAGCTTTCTTGTTTTCATGTTTAAGACAAATTTTAATATCCAGGCATCGGAGTTTTTCAGGTAGATATTTAGGCCAGTTTTGGCAATATTCATTGTTAATTCCAGTCGTAAAAGTCCACGGCCACCCTCTTTTCTGCCTTAGTGTGGTGCATTCTATGCATCGTCAGCAATTTACGCATTTTTCTGTCAAGATTTCATATTTCAGTAATTGACCAGTTAACGATATTTAAATTGTACGTCACCACCGGTAAGGCTATAGTATTGATCACTTCGATCCGGTTTCCTGCATTCTGCTCTGTCTTAAGTGTTGCCCTTACCCTGCCGTAGCATTCTCTTCTGATCCTTTCCCTCATCATTAAATGCTTGATTCCATCACCTTCAACTACTCGTAGGTATTTGTAGCTCTCCGCTGGTTCTAAGTCCTTTATGACATTCTGTTGGTCAAGATTAATGTATGTTTCTAACATTCTTCTTTTGACAAAGGTAGCTTTTTCACATTTATCGAGATCAAATTGCATCTTGATGTCATCACTGAATTGTTTAACAATTGCTTGTAAGCTCTGTAGTTGTGGGTCATTTTTTGCAAAAAGATTTAAATCATCCATGTAATGGAAATGATTTATATTTTTCAAACCTTTTATAGCCCTAGAGTACATCATGGAGCAATTTAGAGAGAGGTATTAAGGTTAGATAAAAGAGAAATGGTGACAGTCACCATGGAAAGTTCCACAAGAAATTCTTACATCACCAGCAATCCATTACCACTGTTCAAAGTTAGTGTGGTTCTCCATGACCTCATACTTAAAGACAAGAAGTATCGCAGAATTTGTATGAACAGACTTTTCCTAAAAAAACAAAACAAACATTCTGATGATATTCCCTGGTCTCCTACATGTTTCGCTTGAATACATTGTTTTGGTATTCCGATGAAATTTTACGTGCCACATTTCATGTTCGTGCCCAAAGTACTCAGGCACCATATTTTGTATATCAATGAGGAGAAATGCACATATTGCTAACACTACGAAGAAAATTCATGTTTCACTTCCTATAAAATATTCCATCATTTATTTGGTAACTTCAAATGAATATAGGCTTTTGAGTTGGTTAATTACGAAACAGAGATTTAATTTCACTAGTTTTGGATAAGTCTCTATAGCTATCGGCAAATAAATCCGAGATGATGAGGAAATTTGTTACAGCAAATGGCGGATTGAAATGAATTTAGTATATTTGTGAAAAGAGAAAACTTTCTCAGTAATATTACTTAATATTTCTTCAGATTATTTTATATTGCCCTCAGGTTATTTCAGACGTAAAAGTGTATATGAATTACATGTTCACTATGGCGGTGTTACTGGTTTTGGTCGCTGGAAATCGTCCAATGGGAATTTAGTAAATTCTATCTAGTGAAATACTTAGCATAATACTCACGTAATTGAACTTTCTTACAGAATGGTTACCTGTTCAAGAGCAACAGCCTACTTTACATACATAAATATGATAATGTATTTTTACCACTGGGATACACATATACATATACGCACAAAGATTCACAGAGACATAGAGAAATATGTATTCACTCACACAATCACATACAATTGTATATATCTATATATTTATTAGTGTACATATAAAGGCAAACAAATATATTTGCGTGTGCTTGCAGAGCAACTTTGCTCTCAGTAGCTGTCGATTTCATTTCAGTTACAAACAGTGAACTATGTTACAAGGCAGAAGCCGAACAAATTCCTTCTTAGTGCGAAATATGGGCCAATGTTTAGTGGAAGGGGTTAATTGCTAACCAAACACTTAGTGAATTAGGTGTGTGTGTGTGTGTGTGTGTGTGTGTGTGTGTTAAAACTGGTACATTTCGACTAGATCTGTGACTTGTGAACTCTGCTTAAAAGAAACCCTCAATGTGAACCCAGAACTCACCACAATTGCTTAACAAACACAAGCCTTCACAATGTGTGAGCATAAAGTCTTCCGCACTTTTAAATTCTTCTATAAATCTAAATCTAAATTCCCCACTCATTGCAATCACATACATACCTCCATGATCGTAACGCATCCCTGTATACTTCTTCTGGCAACCTTAACTTAGCGTTTCTTAAGATAAATGTTATTTATTTAATATATTTTTAAACCTTAACCTAAAAAATCCCCTAATTTTAAATTCTAACTCTTATTCCTAAATAGTTTATCATTCAACTGGTTTCTCCATTCACAACTACCTACACACCCATAGCTCCATACCTATAAATATTTCTACAGCCACTGACCATAGCCATAAAAACTAGATTTTCTCCCCAACCTTTACAGACTAGAAGAATACCAATCGCACCTACTACTCTCTTTGAATCACTTTCATTTTAGTTTATTTTGTTCTCTTTACGTTAACTTACTTTACCTCCTACTCCTCATCCTCCCTTATTTACCCGAATGTATTTATTTATCTTCTTGGTTATTTTTGTACACTATATTATATACCTCATTTTATCCTTAATACCAATCCTTTCCTTCCTCAACCTCTCTACCTCTTTCCCTATTTTTATATTTTTCTTTCTCTTTAACTCTTAATAGTGACTTCCCCTACCATTCTCTTACGGTACCTCGATGCGTTCGCGTCTATTTCTGGATATTTACGCTATTAAGACTTTAACATACATGGATTTACATAAGATTGCACCTAAACAATTATGGACCAACATCTACACAATCGGAAAGTTGGGCTATGAAATGTGATGTTTTGTTTTTCTCCGCTTTCTTCTTTTTCTTAATCTCCTTGTTCCTTTTCGCCTGACCTCTATGCCGTTCATTTTATTAATCTATACCCTTTTCATATTCGCTATTTGTCGCCGATAACGGAATATCCCATACTCTGGGATACCCCAGAAACAGCTGTAAGACATTGAATTTTTCCAATAATAATAATAACGTATATGACTTGAGATGTTTCTCTTGCCCTAACGTTTGTTGTCCTTTTTAGCAATTACATAACCGCTATATCGGAAATCTTCAATGGTTCCATAACTCCCGTCTCGGCTATAACCTAGGAACACTTACAGGACTTAACTAGCGTATCTAATAGTTTAGAACTTCAGCAAAGACGACAAAATGACCTTTTAAGAGAATCAACCAATCGGAACAGCTAATGACTGTTCCACACACGGAAGCCAACCAAGCAGAACGACAATCTTGACCACCAGAAAACCAAGACATCACCAGTACTTTAACGAATCGAAAATCATGTCTGCCCGCGGAAAAAAAAATTATAAATACACCGGAGTCCAAAACACGCCGTTACAAGCAAAAGTTCCTTCACACGACGGAAAGATGAAGAGAGAAATTGTAAACCAAATACCTTTTCATACTATTTTCATTAACTTAGTATGACTGAAACTTTGATGATATTCATTTCTTGTCGATCACTACTAACATTAATGTGCTTTGTAGATTCAAACAAATTGATGCACAGTGTTTTAATATTATTGACTGTTATGAACATTTAAACTTGTCAACGTCGAACTTTTTGAACGTGTTTTTCTAATTCATAATTCTAAATTTGTCTGTTATGGACTTTTAATTTCTAATGCACAATTCTAAATTGTTACCATTGTTAGAACTAGTTTGTTACCATTGTTGAAACTAGTTTGGTATATATGTAAATAAATTAATTTAAAACAATTACAAGTTTTTCAAATTTAGGTACATTTTCAACAACAAATTTGCCTACCTGCATTTTCAGATTATTTCACACGCACACACACACACACACACACACACACACACACACGCATACACACACACACACACAC
>NC_068986.1:110795194-110805122 GCF_001194135.2 Octopus bimaculoides
CACACACACACACACACACACACACACACACACACACACACACACACATATATATATATACGTGTGTGTGTGTGTGCGCTTATGTTGGTGTATATGTTCCATTAAATATGTCACTAGACATTAGTGACAATTCGTCAGATTAACCTGATTCTCGTTTTTTCTTTTCCATTCCCACTGAGATCAAATGTGAATTTCATCCCTTCAAAGATCAATAAAGAATAAAATGTTGAGAACAGAACAATGGAATGAATTGATCTGTAAAAATGTCGTCTTGAATTTGTAGTATTCTCCTGTCCATATCCTTAGGGTTCAAATCGCGTTATTTTCTGCCTGACTGTTGGACTTACACTATCCACCACCGAATTCAGTGTCACCATCTGACCAGTAATATCTCTTTACCGTAGACCCCACGATTGCAAGCATTAGAATACCTGTCTAATTACACGATGCTTTCAGACTAACACACATGCACACAATACATTTTTCTATTTCCAATTGGAGATTTTGGCAGTACTGGGTTGGCGCACATATATGTGTGTTTGTGAGTGCATAAATACTTACGTAGCCCCGTCGTCATGAGACGTGTAAGGGCAGATGGCCTTTCAAATGCCTATTTCAAGGTGTTCATCTACAAGTATGCCGATTACTCCATCGTAAATGAGAGAAACACCTTTTACGTACCAACGTTCTGTTCTTCTGACCGGATTGTGAAATAAACCTTGCACTACATGATAGTCCGCTTCTACAATTAGACCTGAGATTGATAACAACAACATCAATGTAATCAGTATTACGACACGCATGCACATACATACACACCCACATCGCTTAAATCTATGTATGATTTTATAATTATACATGAAAGTACAGGCGCGCGAGTGTAATGTTTTCCCCTCTGTCTCTCTAATTCGAGTAACTGGTCTGTGATACATGTGCGTAAACTAATGAGGAAGCTTCTAAATCATTGTTTAGTCTTCTATGTCTAACAGTTAGATTTTTCCTCACGCTACACCTTACTTTAAAAAAGTCACAAGAGCACATTTGATAAATGTCGTACTAACCACGATATGTTAAATAAGAACACTCCTGCGTCAGTTGCATCTGATCATAAATTTTCTCGTTCAAGCGTTACTGGCCATCTGCCTATGATTCGCTCAATTCTAAAACAATAACAATACAAATAAAAATACAATAAAAAGAAAAGGAAGCAAGCAGTTTTCATAGTCTATGTAACTCCTTCTTATTTTTGTTTCAGTGAGGCTAACAAAAGATTTTAAATTGTTATATACATAGCCGAGTTGATAATGAAACAGAAAAAAAAAGAGGAAGAATATCAAACAAGTAGATATGAGTAATGCATACGGATGTTGGACGTTATTCTATCTCATTATGTAGTCTCTTCTTTTCTCCATATGATCAGAACTGATAAACAAACATATTGAAATCTTTGCTGACAGAGCGGAAACCGATCTCTGCTACGCACAGTGTATTGATCGATTGCTTTATACAAACTATCATTTTTAAGTATCTATTTCCACGCAGATTTGTCATTGGTCAGGAAGCTAATTTATCTATGTAATTAATCACTAAATTCGAAGAAGAACTAAAAGAAAACTAAATAGATAAACCTCCATCGTATAGAGAAAATGTGTCATACAATAGAATGGTTATTTATTAGGACGACAATACAATTTCCAAGTTGTTATATATATTTATATAAAATGTAGATCCAGACAATTCAATATATATGTGTGTGTATAAATATATATCCAGACAATGTAGGGTTTGCATCAGAGTGGGAATAGAATATCGCAAAACAGAAGTAACAAAAGAACAATCGTAAAATAAAAATAAAAAATATGCAACTGCACAACGGGGAAGAGCCGGGAAAGAGCGCATAGGGAGAGGAATGTTACTGCCATTACATGAAATAGAAATTAAAAAAGAAAGTTTATGTAAGAGAAAAATAGTGATGCTTATAGTAATAAGCGTATAGAAGGTAAGATACAGAAGTGCGTATAAATACATCAATCCCCCCATTTATTAATACGTCCATGTACATACGAGCCCGAGTGTTTTGTATGAAGGAAAATGGAGCTTGTTATCTATAAATGCTATTATACCTTTTATAATATTATGTATGTATGCATATATTCTATCTATCTATCTATCTACATACAAACATATATGTGTGTGTGTATGTGTGTGTGTGCGTGTACGTATCTGTTCGTGTGTATAAATATGTACGGCAATAAAATTTATTAGCAGCTGCACTCTATATTCTGGTTTGCTTGATTATAATCCACAACAAAAAGATCTATTCAGCAGCACGATGCAAGGAATTTGCGAAGTACGAATAAATGGGCAATGCTACGTCAATTGTTACAATCCGCCAGAATTGCTTTTTTGGGGGAGTGGTACCATCATTACATGCCTCCAGTCACATGGTGGATTTTCCTACCGCTAAACAATTTTGAGCAAATGTGTCAAAAATTGTACAAATTCTTTCCTGCTATACATCAACAACTCGGCAGGATTCTCATCTACGCCTGTAGCTATGTGTACATATCTATGTGTATATATATTCATGGGGTGCTTGTGTATGTGTTTATGCGTGTGTGTATACGAGTGAGTGGACAAACGAAAGAAGCGCACGCAACAAATTTATTGTGAGTTACACATATGTATCATGTATGATTCAAATTAGTTGGTACTCCAAGTTTCAAGTCTGATGCTATTCCTCAGTCGTCTTGAATTTGAATGAGAGAAGTAGATTCTTATTATCATAAGGTGGGCGAGGATTGGTCGGGGATGGTAACACGGCGTCGTGGTTTGTTGCTGGTACATCGGCGACAACAGTTACTTGGAAAATACCGCTTGATGAATTGGAAATTAACCGCGTGGTGGACAGGAAGTCGGTCATGTTGTTGGTGGAGATGTGGGAAGGGGCGGTTTGTGCAAGTACATGGTTTTATATGTGATTGTTTGTATGCGCTCATATGGTATTCGTTCATGCCTGTATCGTTGCGAGGATGTGTACATGTACATTGCTGCGCACGCACACGCCCACACAGACACACACATGCACACCTACGAACGAGCATACGCGCGTGCGTAAACACATACCTGCGTATACACACAAACATGAATATGTACGCACACACATGCGTATTCATTTTTAAGCGTGTGTATATATATATATATATATATATATATATATATATATATATATATATATATATATATATATATATATATATATATAAGCCATCTGGTTTCACCAGTCCTCAGTAAAATCGTCCAACCCATGCATGCATATTAGTGTGGGCATACACATGTGTACTCCTGTGCGCGCGCATACATGAGCATACATGTGCATAACTAGCATTGGAGATTGATAAGCGTTGTGATTTGGTAACCATTGGTTATTGGCAAGTGTGGGGATCTGGTTACCGTCGGGGAATGGTATGCTTCGGGGATTGATAATTCAGTCTTGCTCATAGGATTTTGTTGGTGACGGTGAACTTGGTGCAGGCGGTTCAGAGTAGCAGCTTGGCACTAAGGTTTTGCATCCGGATTGTCGCTAGTATATGTATATATATATATATATATATATACATATATATATATATATATATATATACACACAAATCCTGTTCGACTATTTTACTTTTTCTTTTAGCCTTTCACACTGTCTTTGTTCTTTCCAAGTTATTTTCTCTCGCTCCCCACTTTTTCACATTTCTTTACTTTCCCTTCATTTTCATCACTTTCCCTTCTCCTTTACCGTACTCTGTTCCTTTCCTTTCTTTTTTCTCTTTCTCATCCCTCTCTAATTCTTTAATCCCTCTGCCCCCACCTATCTCCTCTCCTTCCACGTAACCGGTGTTCCGCCAAGCCTGACCTTTCTTTCTTGGTTTGACTACCATCCGTCTAGCGTCTCTTATATTCCTTTCATCTGCGTCTCTTATATGACTTTCATCTGCCATGTTCCTGCTGTAAGGCTTCCCTTCCACACAGGCCAGCTTAATTTAATTCGACCTTACTCGAAAGACACTTGTTAGTATTTGTGTACCAATTTTCCCGATTTTCGTCCCTGTTTTCGTATACATTCGCTTGCTATATATATATATATGTGTGTGTGTGTGTGTGTGTGTGTGTGTGTGTGTGTATACATATAGCAGCGTACGTACACAGCTGGTCTCCTTTATGTAAGTACATATATATATATATATATATATATATATATATATATATATATATATATATATACATATATACAAACAGTGAGATAGAGACCGACAGGTACAGAGAAAGGAGAGAGAGAGAGAGGATAAACTGATCAACATATGTTCACTAGAAAACACTTCGTAGCGATCAAATGATTGTCTTCGACGCTTTAAAACATATTTTTGTTTTACAGTTGACATAACTTGTCTAATAATTTCGCTTAATTTTCTCATTTCATGTTATGAAATAGATAATAAATACGTTCGGCACTAAATATGAGATTCCTTAAGTTTTCAATGAAAATTCTGCCAGGGTCGACATGCCATTTAGTTTATCTCTGTTGCATAAACTTAGAAACCTAACGTTACATTCGATTCAGTTGAGTCAATCATTACTAAAACGAAGGTAGTTCCGGTGGCCATGTTGAACAGATTCATAGCATTGATGCACTTTCAAGTGCCTCTTCATATTAATCCCTTACAAACTTTGATTTATAATTTGAAGAATTATTAGTAGTTATATCTATGGACCGAAGAATTACAGTTCCGTTGAGCATAATGACAGCAAGGAAAAACCTTCGATTAATGAAAACGCGTTCAGATCCTATATATTGTACACTAGATTTCTGTTATACTACGTAACAAATAATCGTGTTAATTTCGTTGATTACTTCCAGGCTAACTCTTATATAGCAGACATAATATTCAAGGAGTATTTCATAGTTTTCTCTCACTACTCAATATGTCCTCATTTCATTACATTCAAAATGTTATGGATCATTATCTGAGAAAGATCTATCTATTATATGATAAATATCTATTTGGTTACACACCGTTCATCGTAAACAAAACAAATAAACTTATTCTGAAAGACATATGGACAAATTTGATCCCACTGTTTTTTCAGAATTGTCCTTATGCATCAAGGTAAAGAAGAATCGATCGTTCCAGAACCCTCCTTTCGGTACGGGATATTATTAAAACGAACGACACTTTATTGTAAAATATTTTCAAACTATATATATATATATATATTGTTCAAACTATATATATATATATTATATATTTTTTAACCTATATATCCTATATGTCGTATGTGTCAATGAATTTAGTTCAAATCGTTTTTATGGTGAGATCCTGAATGAAAAAGAAAATCATATTGTCTGAAATTGTGGAATCTTCTTAAGAAACAAGTCTCTAATACACAAGGCAACAATCATTTGCTTAATTGTTTGAAAGTTATCCTGTATCAGTGAGCCATTACTAATTTACAACTCAGTTTCCCTTTAAGTAAAGTTTAATAAATTCATTGAAAATTTTATCATTAAACAAAGAAAAAAATGAAGAAATTAAGAATTAAAAAAAAAAGTAATAATAAATTAAATACACAAAGAAAACATAAAACGAAAACCAAAATAACAGACAAAAGGAAAGACAAAGACAGAGAGAAACAATTTTTATTAAAACATTTCTAATGCATTTGGAGTGGTTTAGCCATTCGTATGTAGCGAATTGAAATCTGTACGTCTATCTTGCTGAAGAAGGAAGTGAAATTTGTGACAGTTGAATTAACAAAGTGCAGCCGAGGGTAATTGTTTCATTTCAAAGCTGAAGTCTTAGTAGATATGTGAAAATTAACAGCTCGCTCATACAGAATGAATCATTGCTTGCTTCTAACACGGGAAGCCATTGTACGTTCGGGTGACTTAGCTATTTTTCAATAACTTTAATACTACCTGACCTCTTCTTTTACGTCAATTATTTACGAATTACCGCCTCAATTCACTACATTTTATGACGCCTTCAAACACACGGTTATGTCTACCGTACATTCTTATTTCGCTATATTTTTGCAATTAACTTTTCTCATTTGTATTGTATGGTTTAAAATCTTATTCATTATACACGACGAATCAATATATATATATGTGTATGTATGTATGTGTGTGAGTGGGTGAGAGTGTGTAGCTGCGTTGTGCACACATACAAATGCAAAGGTGTGTATCTATATATATATATATATATACACATACTATATAGAATCAGGGAAACAATCTGTGTACATAAGCGCGTAATTTTTAACCTATTATTTATACATCACTCACCTTATTTTCAATCAATGTATATTTTAGTATTAATATGTAAATATACTCATAAACAGAAGCACACGTGTTAGGTCACAAAAAATACGCACACACGCACATTGACATAGAAACACCCACGCGCATCTAGTTGCCCTCTCACTTTCACTCAAACACACATACATACACACATATATATAATCCACCGATACCTGGTTTTCTTTCGTTCCCTCCTCACACGTTAAGCTTTTCAAATACGTACAATAGTTACGCATTCGCATTATAGAATTAAATTATATATGCTTTATAGACAGCTGCGCCGATAAAAGTACTCACACGCCAGCATATATTTATACAGACACAAACACATTTACACACACACATACATACATACATACATACATATTATTGGTTATCTTTTACTAGTTTAAGGAAGAAGCTGAGGCCATGCTGGATCACCGCCTTTAGTGAAATTGGTTTTCTGTGCCTTATTTGGAGTTGGCTTGATCTTCTCCTCTTTGTATCCTCTGCTGCGAAATCGATTCATCTGGTATATCAGATAATATGTTCAAACGTATTTGAAAACCGCTACAACTTCACTTTGCAGATCTCCGATGTTGTTTGCAAGAATTTTGAATATTTGTGGGCAATTAGAACCTAATCTGTTACAGTTCATGGTCTTTATTTCTAGATAGAGAAAATGATATGTTTGGTACTATGCAGTTACTATGTCCAGTTTAGTGTTTGATAAAGCCTTCAATCTCAAAGTTTGGAGTTAGACTTTCCATGATCTTCCATGATCTTGCATATCTTTTTCTGTTTCTTCTCTAGCGTTGAAGTTGTCAGTTCCTTTAGCCTCTCCCAATAGCTTATCAGTTGCACCGATTCTTCTTTGTGTTGTGGCGTCGGATTGCCTCTTATTCCGTAGTTTGTTGGACGCTCTGGTAGCAAGAATCCAAGCAAGAGTCAACGAATGTTATTCATAGGAGTAACATAGTATTTCCTATTCCTGGTTCTTACCGATCTCAGAATACAACCAGCCACTTGTCTGGTAACATGCACATAGTATGTTGCATCATATGTCTTGCAGATTCTTAGGTCATGCACCAATTCTGGCTGCAGGTTTGCAATAACACCTAGTTATGTGTATTCCGATGGTGATCTGTTTGTGGGTAGGTGATACAGTGCTTGAAATTTCTCAGCATTGAAGTGCAGCTTATTTTCATCAGCCTTCATGTATATTGCACTCGGGTTTTTCTGTAGTTCTAAAATTCTAGCAGAGTATTGACCGACTGCGGTAATTTTGTATCAAAAGCTGCTGCAAGTTGCTGACTATAGCTAGAGACATATTTGAGAGCAACAGCAGGAAAGAGGAACGGCTGTAGAACAGTTCCATTTGTGTGGAGTTGGATATTGGAATATTTGGTAACGCTTGTAAATGCCTCGTTGAAAACCATTTCAGACTTCTTTGATGATATCGTTGGATTCCTGTGGATAGAAACTGCTTACGGTCTTCATTAAATAGGTTGAAACTGAATGAGTTACATTGTTTGAAATGGGTTTCTGCATGCATTGGAATGTAGTCAAATGGATAATTTCTTGAAGCTTAATATAGAAAATGTTTCAGGTGGCGATATGCTTAGCAGTAGTTCGTCCCTCCTTACGTTCTGAGTTAAAATTCCGTTGAGGTCGAATTTACCTTTCATTTTTTCGAAGTTAAGATGAATACTAGTTGAGTTCTGGAGACCGATGTAACAACTTCCTCCTCCCCTCAAAACAGTGCCAAAATGTGATACAAATACAGTAAACGTTTGATATTGGATAGTTGACAACTTCATCCGATGCCATTTCTCCCAATACCTGTAAAGCTTCGCTAAATTACCTGTAGTGAACAGATATATCTAGAAAATTGCTATGGTTGAATGCTCGAATTATTTGGGAACCAGCGACATTAGATGTTTCAAATGAAATGTCAGAAATGTTTCCCAAAACACGCTACTCAATAATTTGATACGATCTGTAGAGGTATCTGCCTACCATTAACATTTGTCTATCTTTAAAAAATTGAGATCTCTGTAAAAAAAAAAAAAAATATCAATCCTATGTTGGAGTGAATACGAAATAAACAAAGCATAGTCTCGAAGTAAACATTTCTGATATCCTTTCGTCTTTACCTTGATGCTCCCTGTTTAAATGTAACGTAGATAAGAAATACCAGGGTCTCTAGCCTTAATTTGTAGCGCAGCTTATTGAAAATATCACGAATTTTCAATCGTAGGTTTTATTCTCCAGATATGTGTGTGTGTACAAGGTGAAGGAATTTCAACAAATGACATAACAAAGGTAATTTTGACAACAATACTACTAGGGAATGATGCACATTCTTTCCATAGAGAGTCCTGTTCCTTTATCAGATTAGGGAAGTCTCAACGATTGAGCACATGTGCAATATTCCCTGGTAGATAATGCAGTGAAAGTTGATAACGTCAACGCCTGTTTCCAGAAGATACTTGAAGAGAAATATCAACCCAGCATCGTTATCTTCCACCGTAAATTCCATCTCAATAGTACGGGAGGTATATGTTAAAGGGTAACTTTGATTGATTTGACGCAATTAAATGTATCACTGAAGCTTATCTTTCTTTCAAATATAAATATTAAATAAATCTTCTATCACTTTGGAATAAATACTGGTATATATGGATGAAAATTCCGCACGCTGCGTTGTCATGATTATCTGTGAGAGCAATTGCATCTCTGAAACTCATCGCTGGGAAATTTATTTATTCACATTCAAAATTCGAGATTTCTCAAATTCTTCTTTTATCGAACACATACTTGATGGAATACTTTAATATAGTATCGAGGCAAAAATACACGTTCGTGCGAAAAGTTGAATTGATGGTGTTAAGTGCTTTTAGGGGTTGATATCTAAAGAATGCATCCCGTTTGTCTGTGAAGTGATTGATTAGTCATTTTCTTTCATTTTATTTGTATTTGTGTGTTTCGGTCTGAAAGTCATCGTCTGAGGTCAAATTTGAAGCAACTCTGCGAACCCATCAAGTATGGATGACGGAATGTAAAACAAGACATGTTCATATTGAACTTGAAAAGACATCAAGAGGAAACAGGAATTGTGTCTCTCAGTGAGGGACCTGAGTATCGACATGAGTGATGATACCTCTTTCCAAATGCACATTACCAGGATGGCGACAAATTGCAGACGACTGGTTGGATGGATCCTGAGAACATTCAGAACCAGAGATAAGGAATCGATGATGGTCCTCAGGAGGACATTCGTTCTCGGCCGCCTGGATACTGCTCACAGCTATGGTCAACCACCAGTGTGAAATTAACAGATGAACTTACCTCACGGCAAGAGGTACAAATAAGGCTAGCTACATCAAACACTATTCTTCAACAAGTACTGCATATTTGAGGAGGATCTCAGGAATAACAATGTAGCAAAACAGCGGTGCTTCGGCATGGCCGCTGCTCTGAGCAAAAACTACATCGAAAAAAAAAAAATATATATATATTTCTATATATATATTCGTTTAATTTTTTCGTCAATTGACTGTGACCAAGCTGGAGCAGCATTTATATGTTTATATATAT
>NC_068986.1:110806183-110821865 GCF_001194135.2 Octopus bimaculoides
TATATATATATATATATATATATATATATATATATATATATATATATATATATATATATGTGTGTGTGTGTGTGCCAATAATTACTGATAGGAATACACAGGCTCGTACATACGTATACGGATGATTATTATTTTTGTTATCGTCTATTTATTATTTCATTGTGCATGCGGTGGGGGACGGTTTTACAGAGATTTATATCGTTATTATCTTGGTAGAGAAAAATTATGTTCTTCAAGTCAGTATTGACTTTATCATATTCACGTGTGTTATATAGCCGCAGCAACCTAATTTAAACATCCCATCATAAAACTTATCAGCTCTTTGCTAGTGTGTGTATAGGTACGTACTTTGGCTTATGTGTATGAATTAATGTATGAATTTATAAATACATAAGCACACAAACTCCTGTTCACACACACGCACACATACAAATATATATATATATATATATATATATATATATATATATATATATATACGTGTATTTGTGTGTGTATTGTTTGATGTGTTTATACGCATGCGTGTGTACGTATACATTTACCTATGTATATGATTATATTACACATGCGCACACAATCATGGATACTTACGTACATAGAAACATACGTACATAAACATTTATGTTAATCTCTGTATATTCGTCTCGTATCTGCAGAATGGTAATTGGCGAAATTGAATTTCAGACAACCTGACCGCCATCTTGATAAGTTGTTATCGGTCACAAATTACCGTTCGTTTCGAAATATATCCCACAATGCAATTCTTTCCCATCAGCATTCTATACTAATTTATATCAGCGGTGGTATTGGATAATTTTAATGATATAAAGCGTAGCCATGGTATTTTTAGAGCTTTGCAGCCCATTACGTGCTCGTGGTTTGATAGCTTTGCTGAAGTAATTTTGGATCGTTAAATTCTATTTTGGTCTTTAGGACTCTATTTGTTAAATCTGATTTAGCTTGAACGGAGAAATACAAACTGTTAACAGTTTCTCTTCTTTTTCTAAAATTTTGGGATCCAGATATTATATAAAATATTTTATTCTGGTTGTTGTTACTTAGCGCACTTATGTATACACCTCATTCTAACTGTAGTCATATCAACCCTATTTTCAGGCGTAGCATTTTAGAACTACATTTGTGAAGGTAACTTTCCATTTTTAGGTGATATAGTGTAAACAGATGAGTTGTATTTGGAGGATAAGTTTGCAATTTCTAATAGGTCCCATAACCATACATAATATTTTCGCTAATGTTGGGTGAACAGTAATGAAGTACATTTTGGAACTAAAAGTTCCAGTTGCGTTAATCATTTTAACAGACATTGCATTTCATGGAATACATTATTTGCCATCTTCTCTTTTTGTTGGGAAATATGTTTCAGGGAGTTTCGGCAGTTATCTCTAGACAGCCATTCGACTGAATTTTGGATAGTGTATCTTTGAATGAAGGGCATGCATATTATTATTATTGAGTGAGAGAGCAGTACCTGCCATCAAAGTGTCTCTGGGGTACAAATATACGAAGCCCAATATACCCATCATGACTACCCGTCTGATAATTGTACAACAGACACATGCATCACAAACAAATGTGCAGGACATGGAGACTATTATCAAAATAAACCCACAGAACTAGCAGGTGTGGCCCAGTTATAAATTTGTTCAGGTTGAGTAGCCCATCCCGTTCAAAAGGTAATTGAATAAGGGTTGTTTAAGGATGCTGAACGAAGCACTCATCTTTCCAGATGTGAATTCATCAAACCCTAGAGAATTCCTCTCAACACGTTGCTGTGATACTCTTCCACTCCTCCTCCTCATCATCATCAGAGATGCGCATATTGTCAGCCAGTAAGGGACATGCTAAACTGGTTAAGGTGAGGCAACTGACAAGCATGTCTGTGGTATTCAGAATATTTGCTGTAGCCTATTTCTTTAAGTCAGTGGTATAGAATAATTGATGTGGCACATTCCTTTATTATTAATATTATTATTATTATTATTATTATTTTTATTCAGTAGTTTTATTTTTATAACGTGCTTTCACTTCGCTACCGAGCGTAGCTCTGTGTGCCTTGGACGTGTGCTGCGATTTGTTGTGATGCTTTTATAGTTACCGTATTGAAAGTGTTTTTCGTAGGATGTGTGCATTGTGCCCAGTAGTGCAATTTTCTGTATGTTGTGTATATTTGTAAGTCCTGGTGTTTTTGCTATGCATTTGTCTGAATAGTTTTTATTATACCTAATGCGCCTATTGTAATAGGAATTGTTTCTCTTTTTAGATTCCACATTCGAGGTACCTCTATTTCCAGGTCTTTGTATTTTGAAAGCTTCTCCATTATTATTATTATTTATTGTCTTTGCACAGCTTCCAACGCTGGAGATGTACTACATTGTCAGCTGTTCACTACCAGCGTACTAATGTAGCACCTTCCCGAGTATTCGAGCGGTTCCAAGCAGTACTGTTTTCTGCAAGTACTACACCCTTATTGCAGCCCCTATTTGTTCCACGTACTTCTCGAGATTTTTGCTCACTGTTCACAGGGCCCCGACAATTAGTGGTAGTACTGCCACCTTTTTCATCGACCACAACTGCTTAACTTCCCAAGCTAACCTGTCATATCTCTCGACTTTTCTGTCTTCCTTATCTCGTACCAAGTTGTCAGCTGGGTATGCTATATCTATGATCCGGCATAATTTGTTTTCTTTCTCATTGAATACTATGTCCAGCTTCCTATTCTCAATCTAATGGTGGCACTGAATCATAAAGTCCCATAGGATATTTGCATTTCTATTTTCGACAATGCCTTCAGCTTTGTGGTCGTCGGGCCGTCTCTTATATACCTTCTGGGCTTATGGCGTACATTGGCTGATAATATGCCATACGGTTTCACCGTTTTGTCCACAGATTCTGTACTTATCACTTTCTGATATGCTGTCTATTGTGTATTTTATGTAGTTTTTTCTTAGTGCTTGCTCTTGGGAAGCACAGATTAGAGCCTCCGTTTCCGGCTTTAAATCACTTTTAGTCATCCACAGCCATCCTTTTTCTCTGTCTGTCTTATCTTCAACATCCCTATGAGATTGGCCATGCATTCTTTTCTTTACCCACCTATTTTCAGTTTCATTCGTTTTCAATTTCTTGTATAGTGCTTTATCTTTGCAATCTTTTATCCTACACAGACCTGATCTTACTTCTAATAATAACGGTTCTGTGGCATTTTTTACATACCATGCTATGTTGTTTTCATCTGCACAAATGCTGTGTTCGCATCCAATAAGTCCTCTTCCCCCTCTTTTTCTTGGTACATACAGTCTGTCTGTGTCACTTTGTGGGTAGAGTGGCCCATATCTTGTTAGCAACTTTCTTGTCTTTCTGTATAAGCTATTTAGTTCGTCTACTGTCCATGCGATTACCCCTGCTCCATATCTAAGGAGAGAAACCGCCCAGGTGTTGATCGCCTCGATCTTATACCGTCCGATTAATTTCGACTTAAGGATCAATTATTATTATTATCTTGGAACAGCTTCTAAAGCTGGAGTTGTACTACGGTGCCAGCTGTTCATTACAAGTGAACTAATGTAACACCCCCTATTTTTCGAGTACCATCCGGAGTATTCGAGCGGTTCCAAGCAGTGCTGTTTTATGCAAGTACTCCACCCTTATTGCAGCCCCTATTTGTTCCATGTACTTCTCAAGATCTTTACTCACTGTTCTCAGGGCTTCGACAATTATTGGTAATACTGCCACATTTTTCAGCGACCACAACTGCTTAACTTCCCAAGCTAACCTGTTATATCTATCGACTTTTATTTCTTCCTTTTATTATTATTTTATTTGAGAGAGTAGTGCATGCTATCAAATTGACACTGGGGCAAAATATACGACGCCCATTTTAGCCATAGTAACAAACAGTCTGATAAGGGTACACCAGGCAAATGCATCACAAATATATGTGCTCGACATGGAGATATCATATCAAAATAAACTGCGCATGACCTTGTAGGTGAGGCCTAGTTAGCATTTATTTCAGGTCGAGTAACGTCCCTGAATAAGGGTTGTTTAATTATGTTGATCTAATCACCTATGTTTCCACAATGGCTCTTTCTGTCAGTCTACTTTCCTCCCTTTCTTTTCAACCAGTTCATCTACTAAAATTGATGCAGATCTGATCAATCCCTTCTTTCAGTTATATCTTTTATCAAAATATATTCCAAATTTTCATCAACTTTTTGGGTCGAACGTTTCACGGTTTTACGGTCGAAGTTTCTTAAATTTTTCGGCTTGGTCTCTTTTCTTGGAATAACTATATCCTAGAGTCTTATCCTGAGGTTTCTCTGTTCCTCAATCTCATCTCCTCTTATTTCAGGGTTTTATACATTATATTGATTGTCCGGCTTCTCCACCAATACAACTTCACCTTCGCTACACATACACTGATCTTCACTTGCGTTAATCTCCTGGAGTTTCTCATCTCTACACAGGCTTTTCCTGATTGCCTGCATCTGAGCCTCATTAAGAAAACCTCTATTCCGAATTTTTTTTTTATCTCATTGATGAGCTCATCTTCAGTAATGTGTAACAGACCCAGCTAATTCCAAAGTTCTAATGATTTTTTCCGACAGCTTTACATTTACCATTATTTTTGTCTAGTAAGGCTTGTTCATGGCACTGGATCACCTTTTGGTTCATATCAACAGACCACTTGCGATTGCGAGTACGTTGCATAATTTGTCCAGTACAAGGACTATGTCTTGTACTATGGTCAGCAGTTGTTGGATTACGACCGGACCCACCCGAGTGCGGTACCTTCACCATTGGTTCTAGTCCTGTTCACACCGTTATCGTCAATTACTTTTCATGACATTTTCACTCAAAAAGTGGTGTTATTAGGTTACTACCAACTGGTATTCTGTCTCCCTTCTCAGACTACATCCTACACAGTGGCGAGTCAGTGCTTTTATCAATATTATATTTGGAGTAGTTTGTTTTGAGAGCTTTTTCTTGAGTGCTGCATACTGATGCGTCACTGGGCTCTTTTAAATCTCCTTTCTGAAGCCAATTATTATTACTATTTTTAGTATTATTATTCTTATTACTATTATTATCATTATCGTAAACTTCTGGTGTAAAAAGATAATATTTCGCAATTAAATGAAGTTGCTTTTGGCTTGTCTGGTAGATTTGGGGTCTAATCTGTCCAGATGCTTTTGGAATGTTATGGGTCATTATCTACAATGTTTTACGAGAATAATTACACCAGTTGCGCTTTAAAGATGTCATATTATTCTCATGTGATGTGAACTTGATTTTTGTGGGGTGCATATTGCAAGCTGTTTTTCCGTGGGTAATTTGTGAACTTCTTCTCAGTACATTCTGCACACTGCTGCTGGAATATTTGTCACAACTTCTGTGCCGAATAGGTTGTTCGTAGAATTTCATTCACAATTTTTAACCAGGAAACTTGTTCCTATGTATTAAGGAAGAACTGTGCTTATAGCTATTTCAAAATATATCATTGTCTACTCCACTGTGGTTCTTGAAATCTTTTAATATGTATTATCTCTTGTATTTAACTGAATTAGAGGAAAGCGATTGTAAGTGTCTGAGTGAAGTAAACATGCTTGGCTCAAATGTAAATCTGTGAAATGGAAAATGTATATACCACGTCATCCAGTGAAGTGTTTTGTTGCTGGATGATGGCTGACGCGTACACAAATATTACTTCCTGTCATTAGTTTAGAGAACATTGCCGGCACTCATTCTAAATATTACACAATAATATGAGCATCCCGGTGGAGTGTCTTACTCTTTAATACTACAGCTCTGCCAATGCTGTAAATAGCAATTTGTATGTTTTAATTAGGAAGTATTGGACATTAATACTCTGGAAATAATTCAAAGATCAAACTGCCAATGATCAGTCACAGATCACAGTCAACCTTTCAATATATTTATACATTAGTAATATGTTTTTCATTAAGCTTCGCATATTAGACAATGATTTTAGATACTAGAAAATGGGTGACAAGAGATGAGGAGAGCACCGTATACAGTGTCAGAGGAATCATGTGGTAAGCTGCGTCAGGAAAAAAGTCCAAAACCCTTCCTGGCAATAAGATAAGATTGTGTACCATTTGAAGATAGGAATGTTGAATTTTGGGGGAGATTCTAACTCATCGTACACATTATTTACAGTATTTACATTCGATGGATATTTGTCCTCATCTTGTTTGTTGTTAACACAAAGTTTCGGCTGATATACTCTCCCGCCTTCTTCGGGTGTCTTGGGGAAATTTCGAACCTGGGTTCTCATTCCTAAGGAATTTTTTGATGTTGTTGTTATTATTATTATTATTATTATTGTTATTATCATCATTATTGTTCAGGTCACTGCTTGGAATCGAACTCGGAATCTTGGGGTTAATAGCACGCATTCTTAACCAATACGCTATATGCCCACCGGCATATTGTGTAGTGGTTAAGAGCGCGGGCTACTAACACAAGATTCCTAGTTCGACTCCAAGCAGTGACCTTAACAATAATAATAATAATAATAAAAACAATCGAAACATACCTTAGGAATAAGAACCCAGGTTCGAAATTTCCCCAATACACCCGATGAAGGCTGGAGAGTATATCAGCCGAAACGTTGTGTTACCAACAAACAAGATGAGGACAAATATCCGTCGAATGTAAATAATATACATAACGTACATAATTCCTCATCTCTTAATTATAGAACTGTATCATGATACACAGTCTTGTTTTCTCTTAGAGATTTTATGGAATTCTTCGTCCCTGAATCAGAATATTCCGTGATTATTACTATAAGGTATTTTACAGGTAATGATATATATCACGAAAAGATGATTGCATCTGAAGACTATTTAAATCTATGATATTGAAGGCATGTCAGAATTAAAGAAATATAACAGCATATTGCAAAAGAATATTGTGAGTTTTAGGACAAATTTAGGTCGAAAATATATTCTCCGTCAACAGCTATTTATATGAATTGGAATAATGAATAAGAGTTTTATGATAGATTTACTTCAGGTAAATTGAAAGAATTAAAATGATTAGATAAAATCTAATTCACATTGTTCGATTCTTGATATTATACACGTGGGACTCGGAAAATATTTGGAAACTAGGGAAAAGAAATCGTTTTACAGTTTAATTTAATGGTAGATATATCGATAACATGCATTGCAACAAATGTGAAATGTAAAATAAGATAAAACGCCAAAGAAAAATCATTAAATATATTAAAACTAGGTTATTGAAATGACCTAAATTAATGTTCGCTCAATATATATTAAAACCAAGATGGATATACATACATACATTCATATATATATATAAATCAGAATTCTAAGAGGCATCTATTGGAATGTTCAATGCAGATTTCTCATCAGTGAATAGTTTCAATCTCTATTGGGAATTTTGCCCTAATCTCTGCTTTCTACGCTGTTAGTTTTGAATTCTCGTTCAATTGGTCACATGCATCACTTCATTTGCGCACAGCATCCTCTCACAAGAAATTAATTAACATAGGATTCTAATAGGTAAACTATTCATTTGGGAATTCTCAATCTTGAATTATTGGTCATTGAAGCAAAATGTTGAAAATTGAACAGAATTCTTCTAGGATAGCGTCCTCTCAGTATTTATTGATCCTTTAAGAAAGAAGTAAATTCTAAGTACGGAATATTTGATATCACCAATATTGGATGCCACTCAGAAAATGTGATACAAATAAAAGACGGATCTTTAGAATCTCATAACTTTCGGCATAAGGGTACATCAGGTGATGTTTCAGTATAGTCTGTTGGCTGAAGAAACGCCAATTGAATCGAGGACTATGAGTAATTACATCACATTCGATTTTATAGCTAATTTAGCAACTAATGTGCGCTTGCCGCCATCTATATTAATCTTTTGTGCTAGATTTGAATAGTTTTGTATATGATTACAACACATCTGGTCTCTACACACATAGTCAACTCCTGCTGTTGTCATTGCCGTAGCCAATACAGAGATGGCTTTTAACAATTTCCGTTGTCCATATCTTCACTAGATTAATAAAGCACCAGACATTGAGTGTGTGAGTGTGCGTGTTTCATGTGTGTTTTTATGTGTGTGTGTTTGTACATGTATGTCTGCCAGTCTCTCTCTTTCTCTCCCTCCCTCCCCCCTCTCTCTCTCTCTTAGCGTATGCAACAATACATAAATTATGCGACCATTTATTACTTGCATTGCTGGTCGTTGTCGTTCTCATTATTGTTGTTTTGTTGTTTCTGCTGCCGATGCTTGTTGTTCACCTGCAGGCTCAGCACTGAGTGTCTTGAAACGCTACGAAACGGGCTCCAGAAATGGTTAACCCACGTTTATTTTTCTCTCTCAGTCATATTATTATTGTCTCTGTCCATCAGAGTTTTGAGCCCTATATTAGGAGAACTTGGTTGCTGAAGTGATAGATTATAAGAAACAAACAGTTTAGTATTAGTTTCGAGCAGTGGTTCTTAACTGGGGCCACATGACACTTGGGTGTGTGTGTCTATATAAGATTTTCTGGTTAAAATATTTTTGTTCTTAAAATCTCTGCGAAATGAATCGCGTATACTCGATATACTTGTAAAATACACAAAATGTTTAAAGATTGTTTTCTATATAAATCTTAAAACTATTTATTTATAAAAATACAATAGGATTCTTTAAACATGGCAATGGGGTCGGCTGGAGTAAAATAGGAATAGAAGGGAAGCATGGGGGAAAATTGGTTGAAAACCATTGCTTCACAACATTGCAAAACCAAAAACGAAAAATATATTTATTTGGTCTAATCTTCTGTTGTTGCGTAGCTCCCAATGAAGGCTTATCAAACACAACCCCTGAATAAAGAGCTTTACAAAAATTCAAGAAAGTCTCATCACATTTTCTTTTGAAAGCCCCTTTGGCCTATGCTCGGTCCTGGTTTTTCTTGCATATCCGCTAAAATAATACACCACTCTAAGGCGATACCAATTCTAGCTATGCAAATGGGAACATCCACGTATTTTCTATATTATTGAATACTATTGTGTTGGCAACTAAGTTCCCGCCGTTTTAAAAAATTTTAATTTTTTAAAAGGTTTAATAAAAAATAACAACTAATTAATCAATAATGTATTCACTCTTGTTGTTTACAACTTATTCCCAATGTTCAGTAACATTTTCAACACCTAGTTGGTAGAAATAACTCTATTTCGACTCGTAAAATTGATCCAACCAAGCTCCCAATTCTGCATCAGTATTGAACGAAACTCCGCGCATATCATTTGAAAGAGGTGGAAATCCTTTGGTGCCAAATCAGGAGAGTACGGAGGGTGTGGCAGCATATCGCAGCCATTCGTTTGAATGGCTGCCTTGATAATATTGCCGATATGAGGGATGGCGTTGTGCAGCAGAAGAACTCCATGCTGCCGATTAGGTGCGACGAGTTGGGTCTTTGAGGCCAAAGTTTTCATTTTTGAACTAGACATACCAATCATGAGCGGTTCTTTCAGCTGTGGTACCCTCTCCTTACACAGCACAAATGTCGCGAGCAGCTTTGCAGCTTTAGAACCTTGAATAAAAGCCAAAAGGAGGTGTCGAAAATGTTCGTTTTCTTAACTTCACATTACATTTTAATGATCTGAAAATAAACAAAAATTAAATAAAATTAGCTTGAAAAAAAAAAAAAGATTGCAAATTGATTCAAAAATAGAATTATCGAAAAAAAAAATAGATTCCAAAATTTAAAAACGCAATAAATTCGAAAATTAAAAAAAAAAACGGTGGGAACTTAGTTTGGTACCAAATAAAAGACGCTATTTACATCACAATGACAATGTCAAAGGGAAATCTGTTTTTCCTCATTTCAATGTTAAACATTTTTTAAACGGAGCAGTTTTTATAATATAACTTCTGCAATGGGTGTGAAAGATGATCTCTATAACTGGTTGAAGTGCTTCATTCTCCATCGAAACGCGGTAGTCAGGGATCTAGGATATGATTTTCACACTATGAGATGACACCTGGTGCACCACAGGAATCCGTTCTTGGACCCCTGTGGTTTGTTGTATCCATTAACGACATAGATGCCAAGTTGAAGAACGTTAGAGTTCAAATATGCAGATAACATCAAGTTGTACCTTGAGTTATAAAGGTACAACTATACACTAAAGTTCTTTCTTGCAATCAGATCTGGACACAATGCAGCAATGGATTACCGACTGGTAACTGTAGCTGGCTTTGGGAAAGTACGTCTCAGCTATTATATACTCCCTCAACACAGGGTCTTAATAAAACTATTAGTGAATGTAACCTGGTTATTATTGCCAACAGCGATCTGCGTTGGACAAACCACATCTTTAAGATGGTCAAAAAGGCCGACGGTGCCTTAACAACGCCCAGTAAGACTGTTGTCAGCCGCTCTCCAACTATCTATTAAAAAAAGTATATGATTCTATTCCATCTACACTTAGAATTTGCATCATCCATCTGCAACCCCCATCCCGCTCAACATATCAGTCTCCTGGGATCTGTTCAATAATATGCAACTAAACGTATCCACGCCGCCAGGTATATATCATACACTGAACATCTTGCTCCTCTGAGCTTGGACATCTGGCAAGTGACTTTGTAGACACCCACAAGATTATCCACCATTTAAAAAAAATAATAACCTTGTGCACCTTTTTGAAATCCACGTGTCAAATACTCGTGGACATGCTTACAAAAGAAATATAATAACACAACAACACACAGAATTGATGAAGCATGGAATAAGTTACCTCCATTCGTTGTTAGATGTAGGGACACTACATCCTTTAAAACTTCCATGATTCCGGCAATTCGCCAACAGTACACCTGACGCCCTGCACACCCGCTTCGTCTTCCTTTTCTTAGAGACTTTTCCACTGTTCATTTCCTGTGCATATTCATTATGTCTTTATTGCTCACAAGGGGCTAAACACAGAGGGGACAAACAGCAGCAGACAATCGGATTAAATCGATGTAATCGACCGCAGTGCGTAACTGGTAGTTAATTTATCGACCCCGAACGAATGAAAGGCAAAGTCAACCTCGGCGGAATTTAAACTCAGAACGTAGCAGCAGACGAAATACCACTAAGCATTTCGCCCGGCGTACTAACGTTTCTGCCAGCTCGCTGTCTGTGCATATTCTATGTACTGTTCATTCGATTTTGGTTACGTTCTTCGGATGAGGTGTAGTGCGCCTGATCACTGTATACAATACATTCATTATTACTTCTATTACGTCAAGGCGTCGAGCTGGCAGAAACGTTAGCACGCCGGAAGAAATGCTTAACGGTATTTCGTCAGCCACTGCGTTCTGAGTTCAAATTCCGCCGTGGTCGACTTTGCCTTCCATCCTTTCGGGGTCGATAAATTAAGTACCAGTTACGTACTGGGGTCGATATAATCGACTTAATCTGTTTGTCTGTCCTTGTTTGTCCCCTCTGTTTGTAGCCCCTTGTGGGCAGTAAAGAAATACGTATTTAGTTTACCTTTACATTCTGAGTTCAAGTTCATCCGACGTCGACTTTGATTTCATCTTTCGGTGTCGATAAATTAAGTACCAGTTGCGTACTGGGGTCGATCTAATCGCCTGCCCCCTCCCACAAAATTTCGGGCCTCGTTCCTAGAGTAGAAAACATTATCTTTATTATGGCTTAAAAAGATTTAATAATCATGATGACATTACTGTAATACTGAATCTCTTCGATCTGTTTAAATTTGACAACTATAACAGCAACAACTTTAGCACTTCCGCAGTAACGGTTCATATTACTAAATTATGTCGCAGTCACTCGCGATACTAAGAACTATGTATTGAACGTACAGAAGAAGTGATTTGAACCTTCCTATTTTATTTATATAGAATTCCATGTGCTTAATCTTTATTCCTAAGTCTATACAATAAGGTGGTTATGGGATATTTTTCTACCGAATCACCTAATGGAGACAATAGAATAGTCTAGAAGGTACTATTCTTGCGTCTCAATTGAAGCTGCTCTGTTGAGGGGGGATGCCATCATGGCCAAGTTTAGGTGTAATTAAAGAAGAATAAAAAAAATCGGTTTAGGGTCATACATACTGGAAATCATCGGAATAGTTCAAAATCACAGACTTCTCTTTCGTTACAATGTTATAATTTACATTTAAATAATGATTTAACCCTCATTAACCTAATTAAGAACAATTAACGTTAGAAAATTAGAATAATTATATAAAAAAAAGATAATTATTTCCTCTATATTTTAGGATTTCATTATTTTATAGTTTCTCTTAATTTCAATTTGGTTTGTTTTTATAATTATTTCATTAATATTTGCTTCTATTTTAAACTGTTATCTATACGTTTCGTATACATGCTGTGAAACATAAAATATTGCAACATTTAACTTGAACATACTGAAACATTTTAATGTATAATCTTGTGCCAGAGATAGTACTGTGGTTATTGGTGTAATCTCGTTTATCGGCTCTACATTCTGAGTTCAAAACAGGCTCATTACATTCTTGGAACGTACTGGAAATTGACCTTCAAATTAACTTTCATCATCATCATCATCACCATCATCGTCATCGTTGTCCTAATCGTCGTCGTCATCATCATCATTATCATAATTCATCCTACCCTGGATATTCTTTTTTCAAGATCAGACTTATAAATTAAAGGGATGGTTACCCGATTTCCATTGTGTATAAAGAATTTTAGAACCTGTCCTTTAGATGGGTCACCATTCCTTTGCAGTCGTTCATTTACAACTGAGATTAGAAGGGCAACGTAAAATGAAGTGTTTTGCTCAAGATGAGGACACACCAGCTGCTTCGAGAATAGAAACCACAATCTTGTGATCTGACCAATAAAGTGTACACAGAGAGGAACTGGACTGTTTCTGGAATTGAATTGTGCAGGTTTTATGTTCTGTGACTGAATCTGATTCTGCATGAAGATAACAGTAAAGACACAGTCGTCTGTACGATGAACAACAATTACATTCTAATACAATAAATGTGCATTATTCTAGGATCTATTTTAAAACGGGGGCCACATTTTTCATTAATGTTTTACGTAGTGTTTTTGGTACCGAAAGACTTTCAAACTTCGTATACTTATCTATTTTGTGTTATAGAACAGAAAAATATTTTTGTATTCGAATTTATTTCATGTAAAAAATTGTCTTATTTCGATAATTTCAACCAATCACTGACAAGTATTCAGTTGTTTACACTTACTCCTTTGGCTGTTTAAGCGCTGTAAAGCGTATTTAATCTCCATACCTTCGTTTTATTTGCTTTTTTCATTTTAAATTTGCTTTAACCCTAACCCTAACCCTAGGGTTAGGGTTAGGGTTAATTGTTTCAGAATCGTTTGTTTATGTAGTCGGCACTTAATGTATATCGGCTGAATGGACGTCAGTGATTGGTTGAAATTACAGAAATACGACAACTTTCACATGGAATAACTTATGATTTCTTTTTTTTTTTAAGAAGATTAAGAGAAAAAGATGTTTTATATGACACATTCTACCAGTGTTCCAAGTTTCAAAGTGTTTCGTTAATGAAAAATGTGGCCCCCGTTTTAAAAAAGATCCTTATTCTATCCTATTGTAATCACTCTGTAGAAGATACAAGAAGTGATGGATGCGGTGTTGATAATCCGCTGTTACGTTAATACAAAACGTATTACAAGGCATTACATGCCACAATCTCATTCGAAGGCCATTGTAAGAAAAATGTAAGTTAGTGTATCTTTAAAAGAGTTGGGAAATAAGGTTAAAGGTAGGGCGATACAAACTTAAAAGCAACTTCATGTTATGTTTCAGCAAAACATGCAACGCCGGATTTTGTTCATTTTCCACCTGCTTCCTTCATTTGTTAATGGAGAAAACTTCACAAATGTGTTGACGAACATTATGAGAGGAAATTTATTGCCATCATTAAAACAATCCCTCTGGCAAACAAGAGCAATGTGGATTTTCTAGAATAAAATATATACACCGTTGTATATGTACGAAGGACATGTATGCATACCATACATACGTATCGGAAGTCAGTGGGAACTGCAGCACTGGGCAGAATTTTAATTCACGTGGAAAAGAGAAAGATTAAATCCAAAAACGTTCATCAGACCACCATCGCGAATTGTTACATTGTACATCGAACATGAACGTTTAGAAGTCAAAGTTATCTTAGTTTTAAATTCACAAAGAATCAGAAGTGAGACAGTTCCCATAAACCATTATCATTTTATAGCACTGCAATATTCAGTTGATCGTAGTAATGAGCACTTTTCTCTTTTGTTCAACTTTAAACATATACAAGTATAGATATATACATACTTATATTCATACTTACATGCATATATGCCAGCATATACATATATAAATTTATATATATCTATGTATTTATAAACGAGCCCTCATATATTAAAATATGCACATGTACATATGTACGCCCGCACATTCGCTCGCACATTCGCTCGCACACACATGCATATATATAATATATATATATATATATGTGTAGATGAAAACTGACGTACGTACAAATGGAAACCATTTAAATCTAGTTACGCAAACTAGAAAAATGATCAAATATCTTCCCTTTTAATTAAAGATTAAAGATATTTCAGTAAGAAATAATAAGAAACAGAGTTTAATTTATCTAATTATTAAATCATTTTCATTTACGATTCAAAATGAATTACTTCAAAATTTATTAAAAATAATTTTATCTCAAAATTACAGAATCTATATAGCGTAACTTATATGTATCTGTATGAATGCATATATACATACATTCATACATACATAAATGCATACATATACATTCATACATGTATATATATATATATATATGCTTGCATACATGTACTTGCGTATATGCATGGAGCCACACATTTTATTTTCTAGAGTGTTGTGTATATATATATATATATATATATACATGCGCGTATTCATATATGCATGCATACATATTACATTATATACCTGCATACATACACACACCGCATTGGTTTAGAAATAATAGAAAACATATTTACATAGGTAAAAAAATTATTAAGGTTTCTTTTTCAGAAATATTATAGAAATATTTATATTCCGTTTAAATGGAAAGAGTAAAATTCACAATGCACGATATGCACATGCTCAATTAACCGTTATCTAATTAATAATCCCCTTAACCCTGATCAAAAGAATAATTATAAAAATAACACCAAAGCAGCAGCAGCAACAACAACAAACAACACATGTTATTTTATTTGCTTTGAAGATCGTAGTTATATGGAAGCAAGTTGAGTTTTATTTGTATTTCCATCATGGCAAAGAAACAAAGCTTGTTTAATTATTTTCAATAAAACACTATGTCGTATATGAATGATTAAATATTTTAATTTCTCATTTTGACGTTCAGAAAATTATTTTGCTTTGTTCATTTGGAACATCAGAGAAACGTTGTAAAAGCGGAGATTATGCATATGCTTGTACATATCTATGTATTTACTTATGTATCGGCATACCATTCTATCTCCCTCTTGCTATCTCCTTCTCTATATCTACCTTTGTACGCATGACACACACACACGCACACACACTCTATCTCTATCCATCTATCTATATATA
>NC_068986.1:110822860-110831759 GCF_001194135.2 Octopus bimaculoides
TATATATATATATATATATATATATATGGTCTGGATATCCATCGGTTAACGACGACGAGCATTCCAATTGATCCAATGAACGGTACTGCTTGCTCTTGAAATTAACCGCATATAGCTGAGTATTCCACAGACACGCGTACCATAAGGTAGTTCTCAAGGAGTCTGTATGAAGCCTGGCTCTGTGATTTGTCGTTAAATGCCAGATGAGTGTAGTGGAAAAACGACCACCGTGAATTGAATACAGGTTACTATCCTGAGCCACATAGCTTATCCACTGAGCAACATAGCTTAACCACTGAGCCACATAGCTTATCCACTGAGCAACATAGCTTAACCACTGAGCCACATAGCTTATCCACTGAGCAACATAGCTTAACCACTGAGCCACATAGCTTAACCACTGAGCCATGCATCCCCACGCGCACCTACGCATGAGCACATACACACACACAAAACTCTCCATATATATATATATATATATGAATTATAACAGATGGTGGATAATTGCCAGCTCATTACAGCTGTTTCTTGCGCATTTTTTTAATAAAGGAATGTGAACATTACTCCATTACAAAACCTGTTAGCGTACATCGGCAACATTCGTCAAGTTCTTGAAAATGGGGTCATAACCTCGAAATATTGAGTACAAGATAAGTCGGATCTTTCTGATTTGGCTGACACCATTTTTCATTTAGTTTTTATTTAGTGTGTTTTCTACCGATACAATTTAAAACTTCGTATACTTGCATACTTTGTCTTATAGAAGAGAGATAACTTTTTATATTCGAAGTTATTTCATGTTAAAAGTTGTCGGATTTCGGTAATTTCAACCAATCACTGACGTCTATTGAGGTGAAAACAATTACTGCTATGGTTTGTCAACAACACGTTGTGGCGGTGTAATGGGATCTTTTCCCTTGAATAAAATTAGTACCGTTGTTTGTCAACAACAACTATCGGTGGTACTGTTATTTATGACACCATTCGTGCGTTTGTACTGGTTTTAGCTTTAGCGTTGTAGGGTTAGGGTTAGGTTATGAATATTTTTGCCAAATTTGGTGAAAAATTTGTGGCGGAGTATTGAACAGATTTTCACCATATTTGGCAAAAATACTCATAATCACTAGCAGATAACTGCAATGGTGCATAAACCCGATGAATTGATGTGCTGTACAACGTTAAGATGGTTTTTAACTTTTAACACTTATTGCATACAAAAATAATAGGTTTTCTTTCCTGCACTAAATGTGAAAGATACGTGCCTAGCCTTATGCTAATGTCATCATAACAGAATTATTTCCAAATTCAAGCATGCTATTTTTCGGTGGAAGACCAAAGAAATGTAATAGATTATGAGTATTTTCCCCAGTAGTTCTGTTTGTTTCTGTGGAAAACAATGTTTAACTATGAATTAATCTGGAATATATTCATCTCAGTATATTTCATCTCGATTTCTTTGAATTTAATGTTTAAACTGAGTTTTGGGAATAATATTATCGTATTCTTCAGAAGAGGTTACCATTATATGTTTGGGAATGGTGAGACGGTGTCAATCTACGGTTCCAATTGCCAGTTGACTGGAAAAAGCTTTATCGTTTCTTTTAAATCAATTGAGGTACAATCGTAAGCAGTGGTCTTTGAGATAATTTCGAAATTTTCTGGGCAAGAGTAATTCAGTAAGTCCATGTATCAAGAACATAATTTTTTCAGTTGTAGCATCATCCGTCCAAAGAGAAATATCTAATGCATACAGCATCAAATGTTAACGATTCTGCACCAATTTCTCCGCTTCCTATGTTTCATACTCAAAAGTGTAATATGGCATAAATAGGCGTGTAAACATCCTACAATATAAAAGAATCTCACTCACAATTACTAAATGGTTTTCTAGTATTACTTTGCAAATGTGCTTATACAAATTTGTAAGGAGAGGAGTAATTAATTCTCTTGTTTTTATGACGAACTGTTATTTAATTTGGTCAATGTGGTTCATTTCAGTCTGTCTACTTCTCGCTTCTCTCTCTCTATCTATGTTTATAGACACACAAGCACATATATACGTGTGTGTGTGTGTGTGTGCGCGAGTGTTTGTGTGTAAAAATACGTAATATAATATGTGCGAGCGTTCATATTTGTATGTGTTAAAACTGATGAAATTTTGATTAAGGATTTGTAACTGAGAGAAAACATGTTGTAGAGAGGAAATAAATTGAAACGATACACGAAACAGAAAGAAGGAAATTGTAAGTGTATCTCAATTATAAAATAATGTTTATTTCGACATTAAACTGTCTATTTCGGCCCCTGTAGGAATCACACTGGCATTTTTATAACACTCTCGGACACACCAAATAGCTTAGTATTGTGATAAATCAGGATTGAATCACTTACGACAGTTCCTGTCTGTCAAGGAGACTTGAAAACCTCCACAGAAACAACTGCGAGATTTCTTTACTTCCATTCCCTTCATTGATTTCAATCCTCACCGGAACAATTATTGTTTCTCATTTTAGACAAATCCCCCCGCCTCGCAATTTCCTCCTCAACAAACTTCTAATTCCCATCTTGGGAGAATACAAACTTCAGACTTCATCAAGAATTGCATCTATATTTATAAAATAACTCGCTTTAAACTAACACTTTAACAATTTAATTACAGATGTCGCTTGTGTTCGTAATGATTACTGAAATAGGCAAACCGACTCTGTTTGGATGAGGGAGGAAATCATCGATTAATTTCATCATAATAATTGACTGATTTTCAGTTGAGTTTTTCAAAAATCTTATTCAACCGAGGAAAGCGAAACGCTAGGTTGAAATGTGAACATTGAATACACACTTCCTATAATATCACAGATCCTCAGTGCACAAAGCAACTCTGTCAACGAACTAATAACGGATCCTTTACGAGGACTGTCGGACATGTTGCTAGACAAAGCAGTCACATTCTGCACAATGTGCGTGTGTATCATTGCCTCTAAGTGTGTATGTCTGTGTGTCAAAGACAGGGAGAGAAATAGAAGGGGCTGAAGGAAGAAAGTGACAGATAAAGATGTAAGGATGGTGGGCTCTTTCTGTAAGTTTTGGAAAAAATCAGACAAGCGTTTGTGATGAGATGCAAAACGGCATCACCACCTCCACTTCGCAATAGCCATATCACGTGGCATTTACCAGCGAATATAATAAATAATTATATGGATAATACGACCGCACCGATTCCGAATCCTTTGTTGTGATTATTAAAACAAATAGTGTTTCTTCTCTTCTGTTTCATTCGTGTTTTATTTCTGTCAGATTGTCTTCCATCTTCGCAATTAGAGAACAATTGTTGATTGTGATTACGACAACGATGATAATGACGATGATAAAGACAACGCTGATAATGAAGAGGAGGGGGGAGGAGGTGGATGGTGATGATGGCAGTGGTGAGGACGATGATGATTAGGAGGAGGGGTGGTTGTTGGTGATGGTGGTGGTGATGATGATGATGATGAGTCGATTCAATTTTCGTAATGCCGTCCTGGGTTATTCGGTCCAAAGTACATGCTAGATATCTTCAGAGGAATAGAGCAAAGGAACGCGTTGACATATGGTGTGTCTTGGCCGGCAGCAGCATTTATGCATCATAGAAATAGGACCCGTTTCCTCGACACAGTTAGTTCGCAAACTGACATCACCGTTAGCTCTTTGTATACAAGGTCGCAGAATAATTGTCCAGACTACCCGTTCTCTGAGCTCAAATGAAAGCGAGACAAGAAATTGCGTTTCATTCATTTTGCATTAAAGAAAACGTACAAATAAAAGCCAAAGTTATAACGGATCTCCTATATTGGTTTCAATTGACTGCGTTTTTTATATCTCACCATCTTCTCTAGATTCATAGACTTATTCTGTTTCATTCTTTCATGTCATGTATTGTCATCTCAAGTGCCTAAATGGTTGAGCATTAAGTTGCAGTAATCAAATAGTGTCTACAACCTGAGGACATAATTCTTTCATCTTCCCACCAATCTCGATGTTCTTGTTGAATTTGATGGGTACCACCTTAAATACCGTCTAAAAATATAAACCATAAGTGAACAGCAGAACAATATGTACAGATAACCGTGATATGAAAATATGCTGCTGTGAATAAATCCATTTGTGATTGAGTTAAACAAGCAGCAGGGACCCCTGACGGTAATGTCACTCAAACAAACGAAACCCGTTTAAAAATTCCATTGAACATTATGCATATTACGTGTAAATGAAACAGAAAAGCGACGCCTATTCTAACACTCAACCACTGTACGTTGATTTATGTCTGAGTAATTAGGAATGAGTGAACAGTATTAAATGAAGGATATTTTCTCCTCTCATTAAAATTGCAACTCGTTTACGCTAAAGCGCGATCATCAGATAAAATGTATTACAACTGGGAAATGGTCAGGTACAGGTATTGCTGTATGAATATGGACTGGTGCCTGTCCTTTATTGTCGCTCAGCTTTTTGATCTCATAACACAAGGCATTTCCCCAGTTCCAATAAAAGCTCTGTGTATGTGAGTGTAATTATGTATCTATGTATGTATCTGTATGAATATATACATAAACGTAAGTGGGGACGTTACAGAAAGATTTGCAATTTGTGGAGTTTCAGGTTAAAATAATCGTGTGTTCATCGTATTCAGTACATTGTTGTTTTTTTTTTGTTGTTTTTGAGTTTTGGCTTTTTCCATCGTCTCCTCTCTTATGAATTGATTGTGTATATTTAAGTAGAATTTCATAAAGCGATGTTATATTGTGGTTTACAAAGGTATTCGCGTTACAAAACCGGCACTGAATCATGAAAAAATTCAGGGCTTCTCATGCTTTTGTTATTTAACTGTAGCTCAGGTCACATGTAAATTTAAACATACATGCCAAAACAATTTCAGCAGTAGTTTCTATTGAAATCTGCATTTAATATCTTCCTTATATCTCGTGATTATATGAATAGATTTTGGTTCAGAATGATAGAAGAGTGATCCAGTTCCACGGACACTAATGCTACTTCACATTGGTATATATTGATCAAGTATATCATCAAGTTAACTTTGGTAAGTAGACTTATGATTAAAGATGTCTTAACCAAAAGCATCTCGTCTATATTTTAGAGCAAATGTGTACGTAATTACATGCTCTATATTTTTTGGTATAAGCACTCTTTCTCAGAGTTATGTAAGATAGAAGAATGGTATTCGAAGAAACCTTAAAGTCAAGTTTAGAAGGCTGAACAGCCATGCTAATTGCTATCCACACACAGTTACACACAAATATACACAAAAAGCATACACATGTTTCTTTCTGCCTCTTTCTCTCCCGTCATAGCTGTATCTCTCACTGAAGATATTCCTTAAATAAATTCATATTTATTAACATGTAAGGACGATACAGCATACTAAATCATTTGCAGAAGATTTTGGGTGCAGATATGTACATATCATTTGGTTCATCTCAAATTTGGGTACTTCTATAAATCTTTATATCTATCCGTATTGCCATAGTCGTTTATGTTCCTATACAAGACTCAACGTGCAGCTAGGCGCATATTATTTCGTTTGTATTCTTCCGTGTGTGGCCTTTATACAGAAGCAATCTAAAATCTTCAACTCGGAAGCTGAAAGCACCCTGCATGTCTATCCGTCAAAGCTATACTATGAACTGTGGTAACCTGAACCTTCAGTCCTGAAGTGTGTGAGTGTGCGTGTGAGTTCGCACGCGCGCATGCGTGCGTGCGTGTGTGTGTGTGGTAGTATATTTGTGATTGCGACTATGGGTTTATATATAATTGTATGTTGAGGAGGAAGGGGAAAATCTGTATCTCTAACGGTAGTGAATATGGCTGCAGATTATCATAAACATGACAAGATTTAATAACAAGGAAAGAAAGTCTGCGGCGTAAAGTATGAAAAGTGTGTAGGTAAGTGGCGATAACATATTGCCAATTATCTAGCATGTCAACAACAACATCATCAACAATATTTCAATAGGACAGTTATGACATTAAGCATTTCGTTTCATGTTGTCGAATGAATGAAGAGATGGCAATGTGATTATCTCTTCGAGTCTTTGCAGTTGTTAAAGAGTTCTCTGTTATGATAAAAGAGAGCCAGTATTTCGGTTCGATGAAAGAGCGTCATTCTTACCAACGTAGAGCTGTGATGTTATTGATAGACCGGGCGTCACTTTGTAACAGTCTCAATGGAAATATCTTTATAATGTAACATTCACAGATGATCTATTGAGCGACCGATTGTGATTTGCTCACCCACAAAACGTATACACACTTGCATATATTTCACACACACACACATAAACATACAAATATCCATACACAAACATTTGTATACATGATGTTATGACATGTATATATATGTGTATGTGTTCGTGCGTGCGTGTATGTACATATATGTGTGTGTGTGTTGGTGACAATGGAATGAAATACAAACTGTAGTTTCAGGCAGATCTGCGAGTAGATTACAGCGATCATCAGCGGCCATAAATGGTTGATAGTAAAAGAAAAACAGAAAGGCAATGATGGACAGGTGAAACAAGGAGGTGCAGTTAATTACTTGCCGACACATCTCTCTATATTTCTATCTATCTATCTATCTTCCAAAGTATTTATCTAAATATCACGCACAAATACACATACATTCACATGTGTGCATACGTAAATGCGATGTATGTGTATGTGTATTCATAGGTACTTTGTTGGTTTTATAACACGTGTTCGCATTGTTTGCTTTGTCACAAGTTCTTTGTATCCTATTTAATTCTTTGTTTCTATATCTAGGACAGGTACTCCTGGTAATGATACCAGTGGTACATAGCTACAAATCACACACACACACACACACACACATGCACACACAAGGAGATAGATGCGCATACATATACAAACACACATACATAAAAAATACACGATCACGGGCATGCAAGCACATGAATATGCAGAATACATACATACAGATGCACACACATACATAGATATATACATATGGATACAGACACATGCATGCATGGCATGTGTGAACCACACACAAAAAGAAAATGATTCTCTCCACGACATACCAGAATATGCTTCAACACACGAACTCACATAAAGAATCTTGCAAACCAAATCCCAAAACGAAATATATATATATAAATATATATATACGCACATACAGATATATATATATATATATATATATATGTATGTATGTATATCTATATATCTACATATATATGCTGTAGGGTATATTTGCTCGCGCATAGTCATAGACACACGCGCTCACACACACACACACACACACACACACTTATATATATTTTCCCATGCCTACCACAATTTTGCTCGTGATAAATAAAGTATATACGACAGCCACGTATTCTAATGTAATATACACCTTCGACTGAATTCCTTGCAATTGTATCTCAGCCTTATATAAAGAAATTTACGAACCAATATCTACTAAATGCAATGTTTAGTATGTGTTTATTTGTTAGAGATCTCATTCCGTCAATGTAGATCAGTTATTTTCATCAAATAACAGGCTGTAAGTCTGTCTCTCATTTATCCATTTTCCACGTGCGTTACACACTTCAATAAGATGACATATCAACTAGCGAGACATTGATATTGATAGCAATGACAGCAAGCCTCGAAGTATGCACTTCACTCATACATCTGTCACAACATGACTGTTAAAGACTGTCAAAATGATTGAATTTCTTGGCCACCAAGTGAGCAAGCAAGCAGCAAGTCACTGCCTCTATTGTGGCTGTCTTGTCAACAAAATATTTTGATCGAAGTTGGTGATGGAGTGGTCTACATATGTTTGCAGGTATTTAATGTTCATGCCGAGAGACACATATATCTGAATAACATACACTAATATTACAAATGTGTATTTATGTACATACGTATATATATACGCATAAATATGTATCTATACTTTCATATATATATATATATATATATATATATATAGTAGGACAGGTACAGATAGATATGTGTGTATGAATGTATATTTATGTATATATATAGGTATATATGTATATACATATTCACACATATACGCACATACATATATATATATATATATGTGTGTGTGTGTGTGTCCATTTTTACACGCAAGAAGATATCCAGAGAGATTCATAGTTTTGCACACACACACACATCACATATGCATTAGTTAATCTGTTTCAATGCATTCGTAGTTCATATAGAGTAAACGAAACAATTTCAAATATCTTCGTAAGACTGTAATACATTGCTCTTAAAAAGGTTACACTGGTACAAGATTTTCAATGCATCTTTATTCCCTGCCATACTTGAAATGTACTGGCATATGTATTCGTATTTATAGGTGACCTATAAAATTACATTCGTGTTACATATATATATATATCGTTAGGTTTATAACGAAGCCCATTACGAATACCTTGTGGATTTTTTAATCGATGCATTCGAGAGAAAGGAACTGATTTCATAAAAGATAAATTTCATTTATTTCAAGACATCTTACGTTGTCTTATCGCAAAAATAATCGTCTTATTTACGATTGAAACACGTTTTATATTTTGATAATAACTTAAATATCTTCCTTTTATTGAGGATACAGTTCTCAAAGTATATTCTTAGTTTCGTTTCTCAACACACGCATATAGTCATACATGCCTTGCGTACATACATACATACATATATACATACATACATATATACATACATAATATCGAACAGTGAGTGTGTGCGCTCAATATCTCATTCGTGTAACCCTGTGTCTTCTCACCCAAAACCGGAACGAATCCCATGTTACACGGTTAACATTTAGGAACATATCTTTACAAGAAACAATTGGTTGTCTTACAAACTCACAAATAACGTATATATA
>NC_068986.1:110832202-110834129 GCF_001194135.2 Octopus bimaculoides
GCAAGGAAAAAGAAGGAGAAGAAAAAGGATGAGAAAAATGCGGGAGTGCCATGATAGTAGTAAGATGTTAAATGGTCAAGTGCCCTTAAAGTGATTTGTGGATGTAAGTATTGACTGAATTCTTGAAGCATCTCTTTTAAATGTATTGTTTATAAAATATGCGTAGGTGTTATTCTAAACAGCAATAGTGGTAAAGTTAGGAAGGAGGTAGCGGAGAGGACGAAGAAGGAGAAAGAGATGGGAGAATAAGCAAGGAATGTAGATAGTATGATGAGCTTGGGGTGGGGTGGGGAGCTCGTAAGTCATTCCATCCTTTCATTTAATTTATTATATCATGAACATCATTGGTTATGTGTACCCCACGTTTTGTGTTGCCTGTCCTTGTAATGTCCACTCTATGCCTAAATAAAGATATATACATGAAGGGAGCAAATGGCTAAAGGGAATCTGTGAAACACTGCGTGCGTTTTGAAGTCGAGAGCTTAATGAGATACCCAGCCCGAAGTAAGAAGACATTGCTGGTGGCAGGAACAAGGGAGTATTGAGAGCAGAAGAAAAGATAGGGAAAACAGAGGAAGTACAAGAAGGAGAGGAAGAAGAATTACACAAGTGAGGATTACACAATCAATTCTATGTAGTCAGAAGAGAATTTGCTGGAAAAAATAGTTGGAATTGGCTGATGAACGAAACCCTACAAAAAGACACCGAGAGCACTGTATTGGCAGCGCAGGACCAAGCTTTGACCACGAACTGGAGGGCCAAACTTAAGAAGGAGCATGTGTCGCCGATGTGTCGCAACTGTAACAGGGTAGATGAAAGCATTGCCAATATCACGAACGAATGCCCTAGATTTGCCCCAAATGACTGCAAGTTGTGACGACCAGGTAAGCAAAAGTGCTACATTGAAAAACGTGCGAAAAGTGGGGGCTAGGGAGAGTCCCGACGTGTTATGACCACAAACCGCAGCAAGGGGCAGAGTCGGAGACTAGAAAGATCCTCTGGGATTTCTGAATCCAAAGAGATCATGTGATAGAGCTTTAGGGACAGGACGTAGTGGTACACCACATATGCTATATAGTTGATGTTGCATGCCTCTTTGACACTCGAATATTCAAGACAGAAGGCGAATACATACATATATACATACATACATACATATATACATGCATCCTTATATACGAAATAGGTCGGTTCTGGAAAAGGGAGAAGGTGAAGATAGTACCAATTATAGTTGGGTCCTTTGGAACACTATCAGAAGTCATCAAGAGGAATATAAAGGAAATTGGAATAGAGTACGTAGTAGAACTGTTACTAAAGGTTTGCCTCCTTGGCATGGCTAGAATAATCAGGGAAGTATAAGATACCTGAAAAGAATGGATAGCATGGTAACGTAGGTTGCAGGTAGTAAGCCCGCTACGCTTGCAAGACTCCGGGAGCTCCAAGAAAACCTGTCATAAATAGAAAATAATAATAATAATAATAATCATGAAACAAATAAAATCATATAGCAATTACCCATCCTGCTTCTTCTATCCATCATCATCATCAATGTCATGAACAGCGACATGCATCATCATCGTGATCATGATGACTATCATCACCACCTCCCCCAGTACCACCAACACTACAATCCCAAAGCCATCGTCATTATTACTATTATTATTATTAGTAGTAGTAGTGGTATGAACTGATTTTGCCTTTTTTGTAGCATGAAGTGGGCAGTTGAAAGTAAGAAATTTAACCCAAGACATCACATCAATTAATTACCACTAATTAATAACATTGAACTGAAACAATAACAATAACAGCAAAAACAAAACTACAGCAATAATAAGAAAAAGAAAGATAAAAATAACATATTTTTTTTTTTTCTGTTAGTGAAAAATGTTTGAAAGAATTTTTAAAAATCACTGGAAGGAGAGAAAAT
>NC_068986.1:110834139-110838658 GCF_001194135.2 Octopus bimaculoides
GGGGGGTAGAAATGAGACAGAGAATAGAAAGGGGGAGTGCGAGATTGTTATCATTTATAGCAGCGTTGGATGACGGTGGTGATGATGGTGATGAAGATGATGATGATGTTGATAATGATGGTGGTGGTGGTGGTGATCGTGATGATGATGGTGTTGGAGGTATATTGATGGTCGTGGTTGTCAAATTAATGGTGTTGATGAGGCGGGAGAGAGAGGGATAAAAAATAAAATCTAAAAAGAACAAGAAACCCAACTTTAAAAAAAATGCACGTCTTTCATAAAATATGAAAAAAAAATAAAGAAAATCAAATTATGTTTATTGCCTTAAATCAGAAGGAACAGTGACAGAGATCGAACTATTATATATGTGTTTATGCTTGTGTGTGTGTGTGTGTGTGTATATATATATATATGTGTGTGTGTGTGTGTGTGTGTGTTCATGTGTGTGAGAGTGTTTGTGCATCTCTATGTCTATGTATGTATGTATGTATATGTGTGTGCGTTTAAGAATATCAGTCCTATAATTATATCCTTGTCTAAGTTTAAAGACACATTAACATACACATGAATGCATGTTTATATACATACATGTATGTATGCATACAGACACATGTATATAAATACAACTATATGCACATATATATTTACTCACAAGTAGGCGATAAAGATATGTATATGTGAGTGTGTGTGTGTGTGTGTGTAAAACATTATGTTAAAAACTATAGCAACAAAATAAACGCCTATTTTGTTTTTTTTTAATAGCCGTTACAGTTTATTATTTCAAAAATATACTAAGAAGTCAACACCTCCACCAAAAAGAAAATAATGAAATAGCAATACAAACCGACTTGTATCTCTGTGATTCTGTGATGTTTATGTTTTCTACCTTAACTCATAATATCCAGCGAAAGGAAGCAATTTGCAAATAACTCGGTTCTAACATATAATTATCAACCCGAACGACATACATACAGACGGACGCACAGAAATGCTTAAGCGTGCATACTTGTACATATATACATACACGGTGTACACCCAGCACACATTTAAAACACTTGCACACAGACACTTATATTCGCTCACGTGCATACAAATACATACAGCCACGTGCTTGTACTGTTACATACAGATGCATAAATATAAAAAAATTCTTGAATTCTCTACATAAATTACGTAAATAACGTAAGGTTTATCACTTCCTATGTCTAGCCTCTTTTTCTCTCTTTCTCAGTTTAGCACTTATATAATCTATCTATTTTTCCCAATATGTTCATCTCTTTCTATCCATCGATCAATCTATCTGTTGACCTATCTGCCTATGTATGGAAACAATATGTATCTATGTATGACTCTATCTATCTTTCTTCCTAACTCTCTTTCCATCCACTTATTTGCCCATCATATCCAACACGTAGGCTGAGATTACCTTAGAGAGCATCTCAAACACCATTAAAACTCACAAACAGAAATACTCTTCTGAAACCAATAATTTTCCAAATCACCATTCCACTCACACAAATACATCTTCACTGAATCATAGAGAGATGTACACCGAAGAGATGTAATATAATACACGTTCTTTAGAAATTCTACAACAAAGGGCAAAAATTTGACAACATTGCCTCTACGGATGCAGAAACATATTTACCAATGATTGTGGGGAAGGAAATATCGGTATAATATTAACACCATCTTTCTCTCTCTCTCGTCATATATATATATATATATATATATATATATATAACGGATGAATGAATAATCCTTTGTTTACAGTTAACACGGAAAATTCAATAAACTTTTATCAGGGTATCAAAATTCACGCAAGTAACAGGGATGTAGCGAACGTATTCAAAGGTAGAAACTCAGGGTTATTGTGCAGTAATTTGTATAGTATAAGTCAATAAAGCAGGTAATATGCAAAATTTAAAATCGTTTCAAAAATCCCTGATAGGCATTACAAACAATATTTCCTTAGTTTTCCACGAAGCAATTTTTAAACGAATATAAGAGAGTGACAACACCGTTCCAGACAGCAACACATTTGTGGTGTCTGGAACTGAAAATGTGTCCATTCCTAAACATAATAAACATAACATACGTGAGGGCATGGCTGTGTGATTAGGAAGCTCCTTTTACAGCCACGTGATACCGCGTTGTGTGTGTGTGTGTGTGTCTCACAATAATGCTTGACATAAATATCAAAGTACGAAGTAAATCCTGGGGCGATTTGTTCGACTAAACACTTTAAGTGGATGCTACAGTATGGCCGTAATCTAATTACTGACTCAAGTAAAAGATAAATGGTAAACGGTAAGGGATAATCTATAGAATAAAAATAAGCAACATTGATGGTATGTTCATTGTGATGCCATAATATATCGTTCCATCCATGGAAGAAGAAAGAATTAAAAATGAAATGCTTTTAAGAGATTTCAATAATACGTCCATCTTAAAATTTGCAATTCAACATAATTCTGGAGTACGGTCATAGCACAACTCTTGTTTGCAATAGGCTCACTGGAATAATGAAGACCCGTATAACATGTTCGTATACAAAACAAAAATAATACTAAAAACGAATTGAGTAGCGTAACGTGAGTTGATCACCATAGTCATAGATGACCTGTAAACAAATCTCTTATGAAGCCATCATTTAACGTTCAGATGACTCTGTTCAATGCAGAATCCATTTATTTTCAGTCATTTGAATTAATCATGCTTTATCTTGTTGCCTCAAAAGTTCAATGATGTGCTGTTCGTTTACTTCTTGAATGAATTTTCTTCGTAGGAGTGAAAAACTAGATCTTTGCTGATTTGAACATACAACTTGTACAAAACGTGCGCCGGATATGCTCAAGTTAAATGCTAAAGAGTAAAACAATCATTGAAACGTAACGACGTAAATTAGAATACGTTGATATAACAAAAAAATCCTTAGAAAGACAGTTAATCCAACATTACTACATGTTGGATTAACTGTCTTTCTGTCATTCAGGCCAGTAAATATATACAGATCTCATACATATAGTACGCCACATGAACAAAATGCATTATAATTAAAGTGTTGAAGAATATGCCATTGAAAAGCAAACAAACATTACAAACTCATATCGTACCACAAAGTAAAAGAAAATATATTTAATTACCATGAAACTTGATGTATGCAAGTTAACCGAGTATAATTTATAAATGAATTTTATTTAGAAATATTAGTATAAACAAGGAAATTTTATTCATGGCTGAAAGTACATTTATTTCATCAGTTTACAACGATTTTATACCCGCGAGCCAACACAATACATTTTGCGAGATAAAAATGGAGCAAAATAAGTTCCAGCAAAGACATTAGCTGACAAAACTGCCATGTTGCATATATTTTCACATAAGAAAAAAAACTTAGATTTGCTGTAGAAGCCTTATTAATTCCAAAATGTAAGAAAAGAATCCTATCAGCAAACTGAAATACAGCATATTTGAACTAAGATATAGACGTATTAAGGATTTAGTTGTTAAAAAAATATTTATTCCAGCAAAGATGATCTTATTAGCTACGTCATTGTTGTATTGATTCAATGCTTGTTATTACTAAACATAGCAACAGCTAGCTGTCAAAAGAAGACGGGGAGCTCTTAAAGCCTGGAAATTGTCGGATGATTAAAAGTAAATATGGAAGGTAACAAAATTAAACATAAAAGACATTTCATAGAAATATATCATGTTTCAAATATTTAAATCCAAGCAGAGAAACTTTGTTTTTTTGTGGTGGAGGGGGTAATTTTCCTTTTCTGCTTGAGCTCTATTTTTTATAAACACGGCTCGTCGGTTTCCATGATTAATGGGAGACCGATATTATAACATTTCTCGGAAGGGGACGCCGGACTGTTGTACGGTTCAACAACAGCAAACTTGAGGCGATGGGAAAATTGCGTCGACCCGACTGATTGTTACTTATATAGATCCCCCACCCCCACCCAGTGGAATATCAAGCCATTATTTGAACTCCGAACATAAACAACCGGAAGAAATACCACTTAGAAATTTTGAGTGACGAGCAAACGATTCTGCCAGATCGGCACCTTCATAGGCACAGCCATAAATATTCGCATACAGGTTGCGCGTGTATATACACATATACATATTTTGGGCATACGTGATCATCTATATATATATATATTCTTTTATTCCCATCTGAGGCACAAGTCCGAATAAGATCGTTTATGGAAGACCAGCAGTCACCTAAGCGTACCAAACTCCACAGATGTTATCCAAAGGAAAGGCAAAAGCCGGTACAGCTTGGCACTAGTGACGTCGCTACTCATTTCTACGGCTGAGTGAACAGGAGGAACAGGTAAAAATTGTCTTGCTGAGGAACACAATACAGCTGGGTTTGGGAATCGAACTCACTACCTCATGATTGATCCCGACGTCCAAAATACTGAGCCATGCGTCTTCACTCTCTCCCTCTCCCGTCTCCCCCTCTCTCTCTCTTTACATATATATATATATATATATATATATA
>NC_068986.1:110839559-110843552 GCF_001194135.2 Octopus bimaculoides
CAGACGAGGACAGGTGGTGTAAATAACAAAAGTATATATTAGATATATATATATATAGATAGATAGATAGATAGATATTTAGTTAGTTAGTTAGTTAGATATGCATGTTAACGTATATAGACATCTGAAATCTTTTGCTGTGTGTCTGTATGTGTGAGTGTATGAATGCTTAAAATGTTTGCAATAACAAACCTACCACTTTTCCACGGAGATTTCGATCTATAATTCTGCCTCCAAATCAATCACTACTTATGATATTTTATCCACATCTTCAATCATATTTCTTTACGACCACCACCGACAACACCAATCACACCCTCACTAACTTCCCTCCCCCATTCTCTACAAATCATTGCCTCTTCCAAATCGTTCACTCTATCACCTTTTTTTTTAATATCTGTATATGTTTATTCATTCATTTTGCACATATAATATTTCTATCTATACGGAGCGGAACCTATATATTATCTTAATGCATGCGTGCTATACATGAATTTACAGGAACAACCATATATCATATTTGTATATATAAAAATACATGATGTATACATTCGGTAATTTACGTATATATGTATCCATCTATTTATACCCCTTCCTCTCCTTCCCTATATATATGTGTGTGTGTATATCAATACACACTCACACAAATATTTGTACATATATAATTCATGTGAGCATATTTATGCACAAATGTATTACCTAAATATAAATATTTGAATTTATAAATTTATAGAGAGAGAAAGAGGGAGGAGGAGAGAATGTGTGGCAGGTGACTGTGTTTGTGTGTGTATATATGCATCAGTAGAATGTGTGTGCGCGTATCTGCGTTGACTAAGTAGTTGATTCATTTGTATGTGTGTCTCTATAACCGATATATGTGTGTGTTTCCGTGAATGTGTATATACACGGATAGAGATATATAGGTAGATGGCAGCCATATTGTATTTATAAAGCTATATATCTAACTGTGTTTGCATGTGTAGAAGTAGACATTAATCACCTGGGATTTGTACGATTGTGTGTACATGTAGAGTACATATATAGGTTGATTGATAAGTAATTGGTTGTCGAGCTGTTTGGCAATTCCTTTGATTAATCGGATTATCAGATTACTGCCATTTAATCAACTGATTATTGAGCTGGGAACATCAAAGGAAGTCACCTTTGTTGAAGCCAGGTTGAATCGATCGATGCTTATGAATGGTTCTCTGGACATGATTATTTTTCTCAACAAGGGAGACATTTGTTTTTCCGCAACAGTTATAAATCTTAATAAAAGCATTTATTTTACGGCTGTTACGCGCATAAATGGAGCGTCGGCAGTTGATACGCCACTACCACACTATATTCTATATTTGCACATCAGTCTGTAATAATACTAATGTTAATTCAAATATTTTTTCGACTTCTTTGTTTTCTTTTGTTTTTGTTTTTTTGATAAAGGTTACAACAAAGCTTCAAACCTTCTATAATTAATACGATACACGGGGTGGGGGATGGTGTTTTGCGCCGTATAGTTTTGTTAGTATTTCTTTCTTAGCCATTTAGTAACATTTATATTATTCTTTCTGACTTTGATAGTCTTTACCGCAAATATCACAGACGTCTGAAAGTGATGACACCTCTCATTCGCATTTTATTTAATTTTTTTTTGTATATTTTTGCCCAAATGAATTTTTCACGAATTATCCTGGTTTTGTTTTGACGTAAGATGTAGCGTTGCTCTATTTTAAATAAGGAGGTTCGTAGCCACATCTTATTCTTTAACTGTTGTACTTTAGCCTCAGGCTTCACTTGGTCTACATCTATGAGTAACTACGTTCAAACTATAATCATTTGATCGAGAAGTATTTACATATCCAAAATTAATAAGACTGTGAAGAGGAATTTGAACTTTGATCTACTGATTTTTTTCATTTATCGCCCATATAAATTTAGGCACAAGGGTAGCACTTCTGGGGTAGGCGGTAATATGATCATATCAACTGCAGTTTTCAATTGGTATTTATTTTATTGAACCCGAAATGATGAAAGGCCAAGCTACCCTCAGCAAGATTTGAACTCAGAATAAAGATGGGCGAAATTTCGCAAGTATTTACCCGGGGTACAAATGATTCTACCCGTGCAACGTTTAAAGATCCTTTACGAGTCATACAGACTTAATCGCATAGTGCTTGTTTCCCCGCCTCTATGGTGCACATTACACACACACACACTCCTCGATTAGACGCCGGTCTGTCGCAGGATCACTCGTTTCTACAGCTGAGTGGACTGGACTAACATGAAATGAAGCGTTTTGTTCAAGAACCCATATAATTAATATAAAAATCTAGATATAATTATTCTCTTAGTTATTTGTTCGGAGGAAACATGAGTCAATACGAAATTGATTAAAAAGTGAGTGCAGGGCTTTAGAAAAATATCCATGAGCTGCTAGTGCGAAAATATCAAGTCATGTTAAAATTGGTAAATACACGGTAAGACAAACTAAGGTTAAAAATATTAAATATAAAAATGCTATGTTATGTTATTTGAACGCGTTGACGGAGTCTTAGAAAGCGTTCTCGTTGCATTCTGCTTGTGTTTTGTATTTATTAGACTAGGCGGAGTTTATTCCTCTTCACACCTGACGCCAGTCGATTTCTTCCATAGACAGAGAAAGAGAACTAAAGCGCTAGTGTAACAGAACAGAATTACCCAGTACACACCTGGTCTCTTATTTAGCGACCTTGTAAGGATGACAGCAAAGTTGGCCTCGGCGGAATTTTGGACTCGTAGCAAAACGATTTCAGCCAAGCAACATGTGCAACGCTCGAACCTGTTGGCTTATTACGTATATAAACAAGTTAATGCATCATTTTCCACCTATTGTACAATCGCTATATTGCAAGGAGTAACTAGTAAGCTTCTTCTAGATAAGCCTATCACCTGTTTGTTCTTCCTTCGAGGTCGGCCAGAGACTTGCGTTGGGGAGATATGACGCACAGTCTACGATCGAATCTGTTCACTACCGCTATCGTACGAGAAGATCTGTAAAAGTGTCATCCCCAGTTCGTACCTGCTAATCATTAAACACAGTATCCTGGGACACCATTCTATTGTTTGTCGATACTAATTGGCTCTGCTCACGAGTAGAATTACCTCTTTCGATAGAAGCCCAAAAAATAGACCCTGTTATTCTGCGAAGTGTTTCATGAGGAAAAACAGTACAGATCACATAGCTGGAGCGCATCTCTCTTAAGTCTATCGCATTCATGGCTTATGACCATAATCAGGTCCTACTCGGGATAGCACAAGTTTCTGCATCTCTGACTATTATACATCATTGTTGCTCCTCCACTCATGCAGCTTAAAATTATTTACTGCTATATCAGAATTGAGTTCTTATAGAAGACTATCACGTTTCTGAGATGTCATGGCGTTCATTTAGTCAACATGTACATTACTTCAGAAACTGAAACATTATACGCACGGAAAATTCTTCTCAAGTTTTCCTTTTTTTTTGTGAGTCTCATGACATATAAATAAAACCCACAAAAATGATTTAGTTCTCGGTTGAATATCACTATCCATTCTACTCCCAGTAGAATTCTCTGGATACTGCTGTACTTAACAGTATTAAATGTTGTGATATACAAAAGGAATTTACGGGACATACGATAAACATACGGTGACGTTTACACCGTTCGTCCGCAACTCTGGATTGACTACCGGTCTTATTTGCAGCTTCTGCAATAGGACTTCATATCAACATAATGCAATAAAGTGTAACTGTGAGAAGTAAGTTTTGTTTCTGCATGAAAATGCACAATAACCACCAACGGCAGAAGTAGCAAAGTGCCACAATGGCGAAACGTACTTAGAGAACAAAAAGCAGAGAGCGCACGTCATGTTTTTATATTTATTTTTATTTTTCCACACACGTCCGCACGGATGCACACACACACACACACACACACACACACACACACACACACACACACACACACACAC
>NC_068986.1:110843679-110854637 GCF_001194135.2 Octopus bimaculoides
TGATGTAATGCTGTCTCTGTACATCTGGACTGACACCCTGCAGTTAGGTGGCGTTTACCGCCAAAAAAACAAACCTTGCTGTTATAAACGACAGTCAGTCAGAAAGCACTACGTGTAGTTTTAACTTTCATCCAAGCATGTATAAGGTAACATTATCAAATGTGGTATCAAGCTTTTAAGCCCTTTCTATGTCATATATAATTATATATATGCAAGATACTTGCGACATTTTGTGCCTAGGTTGAGCGCCACATGAAGTTGATGTTATCCTTTACCCACGTGGAATTTTTAACAGAAATATGTATATTTGTATGGCGTGAAATTTACAGTAATAGTGATGCTCATGTCTTTCTTCGTATAACTACAATAATACTTTAATAAATGGTTATTTATTTAGGCGCAAGGCTGGGAGTAAATCTGCCCTTGGCTGCCTCAAGGCCTAAATACCCTATCCGATCTATATCAACAATTTATTGAATTTAGAGACATATGATCATGTTGATCATTAACATCATCAATGTGATCAATGCACTAAGATCTGCCGCAAAGATCAAGAGAACTACTTTCTTAATTCTTCTCAACTGACGAAAAAATATATACGCACAAGTACTTTAATATTTATATTCATTATTTTCTGCGTGAAACAAAAGGAGCAGCCATGAATAATTTCAGCAACTGTGACACCAAAATGTTATTTGAATAATGGAGTGAAAGTAAGCATGGTCACAGAAATTTTAGTACAGCAAATATACATAAAACCAGGACTTTTATTCAAGTATGACAAAGCCGTTTGTTGGCAGAGAGTTTAAGGAGTTGCAAAAATTATTTGCTGTATATGTCCCAGAACTTGCCGTCTAAGCTCCACTCCGGCCGATCTCAAATTCACGTCTTTTCATTTCGGTAACAGTAAATAAAAGTACACTAAGTTATTGGAGTTGATGGTACCGACTTACAAACGCTTGATGAAATCGTTACGTTTTAGACTAGATTAAAAAAAAAAAAAATCTTTATTAAGGATGCATGAAGAGACACATAAACAACACATCGACGCTGGAAACATTTCAGAAAATACACAAATGCATAGAACTGTTTCTAACACTATATGGGCAGCTGACGTGATGTATGCACGAGACTCTAAATGAAATAGAACAACATTCCCAGCATGCTTACTACAGCTGGCTGATAAAATACATTAATTAATGCAGGAACCAACTAACACATATTATCAATAAAAGGTGGTTAAAAACTCGCACTGTGCAATATTGTGCTCTCTGTGCTGTGAGAGGACAGTGACTGCTACAACGCGTTTGGTCGCAGTTTTTTTACTCAACCATGGTTGATTTGGAGTTTTAACAACACGATCGAAAATAACTATTAAAACATATTTCATAAAATTCCTTACAAAAGTAAAAAGTAACCGGTCATAAATTTTCAAAATATGAAAATTAACTTACAATTCGCTGATGACAGAATACACAATTTTAATGATACGATGATAGAAATCATGAAAACTTATTAAAACTAGCTAAAAATTATAATAGTAATCTTCATTAATATTAATTAATTTTTATCGAACATTTGTCATGTGTTATGTGCAAACTCCAAGTTGGAAGTTTGTGTCAGGAGATTGCTGCCAGATGTTCATTGCAGGAAATAATGTCGTTAAAAAGTCAGACCCAGAACATTAATGGGATTCAATTGAGAACATAAGTAACAGCGATTTGGTACGAATCTAAGTTTCAGAGACAACACATCAGAAAGTGATAAGTGCAGAATCTGTGGACAAAACGGTGAAACCGTATGGCATATTACCGGCCAATGCACGCTACTAGCCCAGAAGGAATATAAGAGACGCCACGACACTATAGCAAGGCTTGTCCATTGGACACACTGCAGCAAGAATGGAATTGACAGAGCAAAAAATTGGTACGATCACAAACCTAAAATCATCTTCGAAAATGGAAATGCCAAGATCCTATGAGATTTTATGATACAGTGCGACCACGCGATAGAGAATAGGAAGCTGGACATAGTCTTAATTGAGAAAGAAAACAAACTATGCTGGATCATAGATATAGCATGCCTAGCTGACAAGATATGCGATAAGTAAGAAAGAAAAGTCGACAGACATGACAGGTTAGTTTGGGAGGTTAAGCAGTTGTGGTCGATGAAAGAGGTAGCAATAGTACTAATAATTGTCGGAGCCTTAGGAACAGTGAGCAAAAATCTCGAAAAGTATGTAGAACAAGTAGGGGCTGCAATAAGAGAGGAGCACTTGCAGAAAACAGCACTGCTTGGAACCGCTCGAATACTCGGGAAGGTGCTCGAAAAAGAAGAGGTGTTACCTTAGTTCACTGGAAGTGAACAGCTGACACCGTAGTACATCTCCAGCGTTAGAAGCTGTGCAAAGGCAATAATGATAATAATTGTGGTTCTTCTTATTATTAAAGCGTCAATCTGGCAGAAATGCTTAGCGTTAATTCGTCAGTTGTTACGATCTGAGTTCCAATTCCACCGATGTTGACTTTGCTTTCATTCTTTCGGATGGCTGAAATAACTACCAGTTATGTAGAGAGGGTCGATGTAATCGACAAGCCGCCATCCACCTAATTTCATGCTTTTGCCGTGACTAGAAAGGAATGTTATTATTATTATTATTATTTCACATAAACTCAACAAATTAAGACTTTCGGAAAAGAAAAAAATTCCTAACATCGGTCTACAACAAGTAACCTTAGATGCCAAGAACCCTCCTAAGTATCCTAGCTGTCCCTAATAACACTGTTTTTTGCAGCTGCACTAAAATGGGTTTTATGCCTATTTCCTCTATCCATCTGTTCAGATCTTTAGGGATAATTCCCAGTGCACCTATAACCACTGAGATACATTTTACCCGCACTTTTCAAAGTCTCGGTAGTTCAATGGCTAGGCCCTGGTACTTTAATATTTTTTCTATAGCTCTCACATTGATGTTTTCATCATTTAGGACTGTAAAGTCAATTATCTGGCACGTTCCATTCTCTTTATCTACTACTAATAAACCAAGCCTTCTAGCTTCTATTGCTCTGTCAGTCTGAATGGCGAAGTCCCACAACATCTTATATTTCTTACTTTCTACTACCTTACTAGGTTCATTTTCATACCATTATGATTATTATTCAGTAGTTTTATTTTTATCATTTACTTGCACTGCATTACCGAGCGCAGCTCTGTGTGCCTTGGGAATGTGCTGTGGTTTGTTGGGATGCTCTTATTTTTACTGTATTGTAAGTGTTTTATGTTATCATTAATATTATTATTATCCTTCGACCTTCTGGCAAATAAAATAAATCATTACTATAATAATTTTTTTTTTATTCAATCGGTGATCCGGCAGAATCGTAAAGACGGACGTAATGCTTAGCGGCATTTTGTCCGTCGTTACGTTTTGAATTCCAATTCCTTCGACTTTACTTTTCTTCCTTTCAGGGTCAATAAATAAGTACCAGTAGGAACCCTGTAATCTGCCTACCCGTCCCCTCGAAATTGTTGGCCTCGTGCCAAAGTTTGAAACTATTACTGTTATTATTAACTTCAACATCATTATATGCCACGTGGCAGGGGTGAGAAGGAGTATGGTGGTGGTCGTCATGGTCACTGTGAGGATGTGGTGAAGAAAGAGGGGGAAGACGACGATAATGACAACGATACAAAGAAGTATGAAAATGAAGAGTAGGAGGAAAGGGAGGTTGACGATTTCTTTATTAGTCACAAAGCTTTTGATTGAAAGGGTCAGAAATTAAAGCAATTTGAAAATTTCAGCGATAAAAATAATATTAATTGATAATTGATAATAACATTATTATCATTATTCGTCTTGTCGTTGTTATTATTATTATTATAATTATTAATATTAGTGTTATTATTATTATAATTATTATTATTAGTGTTATTATTATTATTATAATTATTATTATTAGTGTTATTATTATTATTATAATTATTATTATTAGTGTTATTATTATTGTTATCATTATTATTATTATTATTATTATTAGTGTTATTATTACTATTATTATTATTAGTGTTATTATTACTATTATTATTATTAGTGTTATTATTGTTGTTGCTGCTGCTGCTGCAGCGGCAGTTGTTGTTATTGTTTTCATTATTCACGGTTAAAGAAATACATTGTTGTTATCATCTTTATATTGTTATCGTTTCATTATGTTATCATTGTTTATATTATTAGTATTGGTTTGATGAATATTATTTTTACTCTTTTTATTATCATGGCCATCGTTTCTATCTAGAATTCATCTTTTCAACGTCATGTTTGACTGAATGAATTAATCTCAATCGAAGTGTATCAATTTATGTTGTATTATTTTTAATTTGATGTTTTCATATGAAAAGTCCTTTGAATCATTATAGCTACCTAGTTTTTGTTTTTCTTACTTTTGTTGCTGTTGTTAACCGTTGTTGTTTTTTTTTGTGGTTGTTGCTGTTGTTGTATTTTTTATTGTTGTTGTTGTTGTTGTCATTGTTGATGTTTGCCTGTCTATTTATTGCATTATCTGCAACAATGGATACGGTGTAAAGATTGCCGGAATTTCTCTGTAAATTATTGGAAACAATAAGATGACCAGGACTTGTTCACTAGAGTGTTTCCAACGGAAAATGAACAAAGCAAGTGTGTAAATGAATGAATCAATATGTTAACAGAATTAGACAGTAAAAAGAGGGAGTAGGAGGAGGAAGTCGAATAGAAGAAGGAGGAGGAGGGGGAGAACAAAGTCTGCTAAGATAATCAGGAAGATACCAGATAACTATTGGTCGTCTCTTTACATCGCTTTTATCTATTCAGAATCTGTGTTCGTGTCTTATCTCTGTCTACGATCATCAACGGCCCGCTTAGTGGTTTTCTAGTCAATGTCTGTCTTGACGGAATACTGTTTTGTTTTCAGTCATTGTGTATGGTATTGATAGTTCGGTTAAAAGAAAGAACATGAATACAGGTAAATTCTCTTTCCACTCTGTGTTGCACCACATGGGGCCTCCGTTGTGGTTTTCAGCAGCTAGTGTTTATATATATATATATATATATATATATATATATATGTATGGGAAGAAAGTGAGAGAGGTGGGGTGTTGTTTCCCAGTTATGTTACAGGTGACTGCTAACCGCATCGATTAGTATTTAGCATTTATGACTACTATGAGTTGTAAATTCCTCCGAAGGGTAATTCCGTGTTCGGCTCTCTTGATGGCAATATAATCTAGAGTATATATTAATAATAATTATAGCAATATAGAATATGGAGACTTATTTATCCTTAAGATTTATTTCCTCTTATTTTATAATTTTTCATGCAGCATATGTTTGTAGCTGTTACGACCTACACATATTTTCACTGTACAAAGTACGGGCAGTTGTACATGCAACCGGGCCTGATTTTCTATGCTGCTTTTCCAGGGTCTGTCCATTTCGCTTGTTGGCCAGTGTGGAACTGGAATAGAATATGTATGTCTTTTTCTATGTATGTATGTTTTTATATATGTACGTATGTATGTATACGTCACATGTGTACTTTATAAATTCTTGCAGATTGTTATTTCTTGAAATATTAAATCAGTTGACATTCCATGGAGCAATCGTGCCGCATCGTTATTTCAAGAAAATTAAGCCCCTTATTATTCTGCCTATTTCACTATTTTGTTATAGCCTCTGATGCCAAATAAATATTTTGCTTCTTGTATGACGTTAGCTAATAACTTCAAATGTCATACATATATTGATTTATAGGTTGTGGTCCAACATATGTTGTTTAGAGTAGTGAGCATTTTCGTAACAATGACTGTACCCTGTGTGAAGTAAATTCATTATGGAATCAGCAACATTAAGTTTTATATGGAGATCCGCGTTGACTCGTAGTTAGAGTGTTGCATCCATGATAGCAAGATCGTGATTTCGATTCCCGGACAGCGCGATGCGCTGTGGTCTTGAAGGAACATGTCAGATAACGTTGCTCTTCGATGACATCGACACCTGACGAGTGGTAGCTCAAATAGCGCTACAATAATCTCAATTTGATGACGGTGGGTTAGCTAGTGTAAAGCGATAACAATTAAATAGTATAAGCAAAACCTCTGTGTAGGATGTTCAGCATCAAATGGCCAACACTTGACGAAAGGAAAATCGACCGTTACGATGCCTCGAATCAGCTCGATACGACACTTGCTCACTTGGTTAAATATCCAAATCGTGTTTATGGTTAAACTTCAACAAAAAATATATTATTAGCCTAGAATTATTATTTCTTCTGAATATTGAATCTATCAGAGTATATCATTTTGGTAAGATTCTATCTTCTGCAGACCAATGCTCAGTAGCAAAACAATGCATGTAGTTTGATTGCTTTAGACTCGTACTCCAGCCAAGGCGTTTACTAACATAAGGAAAAACCATCAATCATCTTGTGGTTAGGTAATTCCTTGAGGATTACACACATTCTACAGTATATCTTAGAAATTTCAGCTGTTCAAAGAAATGCATTAAGTGAATAATGCAAAATTATTGTAGAACTCATTTGAGTTTCTCTTTAGGAATGAAAACAATTGTGAATTATGGAAAGATCAATGAATCCTAATGATTGGTTGCGTTCTGTTGTAGCTATGTGCCAATATTGTCAGGTAATAAGAATTCTATAAAACTATATAACAATTCTAACAGGCAGTTAGATTAGTAGTGACAGTCACTTTGTAATTGTTTAAGGAAGCGTTTGCGTCTTGTCAGAATTACTAAACAAATATAGTTAGTCATCGTTATGTTTGGTCAAAACTGGAAGGAAATTTTCAGTGTATATATGCTGGCTCGACCATGGATGACCTCTACTAAACAGCAACAATGAAAACCAATTAGAGTATTAAATATCAGCTACAGAAACAACAATAGTAAGAACAACAACAACATCAACCGCTGCTGCTACTACTACTAATATTACTACTACTACGAAGTTAACCGTATGATTTACAAGAATATATGTAACTATTCCAATTCTAGTCGTACTTTAAGACAAATCCGAAACCTATCCTATAAGCAGTTTTGTGGTTGGTGCTTTTAAGGAGTGAATCTAAATGTGACACAAGCTCTTATTTATCCAAACTTAGACAATCTGCCATGGCGTACACCAGTTTATATATATATATATATATATATATATATATATATAATAAGGGCGAAAAATTGAATATTAATTGATTAATATCAATTTAAAACATGTAGCCTAGCAAACTGAAAAGTATGAAGATGCAGAAAAATTATATGACATACATATAAGAGGAACGACCACTAATTGGACATCCCTTTTGCTAAAAGAAGACAACCTAGAAAGAGAAAAGATACAAAATATAAAGAATTAATCATAGACCGTTTTCGTTGTTACCTACTTATGTAACCACTTACGTATTTGTAGACAATTACGTGAGTGACTACATAAGTAGTTAACAACGAAAACGCTATATGATTAATTCTTTATATTTTGTATCTTTTCATTTGTCTTGCTTTCTTACGCTCTGAAGTTTGCTGAATTTTCTTTAGAACAATCTTTTCTCAGTGGTCAGACCGTAGTTCATCATCTTCTAGCAAAAGCGATGTCTACTTAGTGGTCATCCTTCTTGTGTGTGTGTGTGTGTTTGGTACAACGTCAGCTGTTTCAAGCGTGGAGTGAACTCGATTCTATGCACCCTAGTGCCAAGCCAGTGCTTATCCTATTGACACTGAAATGATGGAATACAAAATTAAACTAGACGGAATTTGACCATAGAACGTAAAGTCGTGCGAAATGCCCCGCTTAGCACTTTGGGATCTTTTTTAAAACGGGGGCCACATTTTTCATTAACGAAGCACTTTGAAACTTGGAACACTGGTAGAATGTGTCATAAAAAACATCTTTTTCTCTTAGTCTTCTTAAAAAAAAAAGAAATCCATAAGTTATTCCATGTTAAAGTTGTCGTATTTCTGTAATTTCAACCAATCACTGACGTCCATTCAGCCGATATACATTAAGTGCCGACTACATAAACAAACGATTCTGAAACAATTAACCTTAACCCTATGGTTAGGGTTAAAGCAAATAAAACGAAGGTATGGACATTAAATACGCTTTACACCGCTTAATCAGCCAAAGAAGTAAATGTAAACAACTGAATACTTGTCAGTGATTGGTTGAAATTATCGAAATAAAACAATTTTTTACATGAAATAAATTCGAATACAAAAATATTTTTCTGTTCTATAACACAAAATAGATAAGTATACGGAGTTTGAAAGTCTTTCCGTACCAAAAACACTACGTAAAACATTAATGAAAAATGTGGCCCCCGTTTTAAAATAGATCCGCACTTTGGCCTGCGTGCTACCGATTCTGCCAGATTATCGTAAACCTATACTATATATTATGTAGAGCAGGCGATTCCTCACAAACGTGAAAAGGTCATAGCTCGAATGCTGTTCATTACACGTCTCCAAGATGATGTCAGAACAATGAAATTAGTACAAATTAAACAACTTGCAGCTTGCAAGTTACAGAAAATATATGTGTATAGTTGCTTAATTCGGCAATATAAAATATTTATACAAGATCCATGGCCCATGGCTGACCGAAGTCATATCATTCCTTAAACCGGACGCCGGCCTGTTCAAGGCCAGTAATTTTTCGGGTTGGGGAGTAGTTGACTGCATCAAACCCAATGTTTGTCTGTTGGTTTATATTGTGCAACGCGATGGGGTGACAGCTAGAGGAAACCTCGGCAGGATTTGAACTCCGAAACTAAAAACTTAAATACATTTTCTGGAAGAAACACAAGATTACGTGAGCGTGGATGGCAGATTTTAACTGTTTATCTATCAATGAGTTCTGAGTTTAAATAACCACATAAGGGAATGTATAAGCTTCTTGAAAGGGTTAAATGGAAGCTAGCTTTAAAATGAGATGCGAAAACATCAAAACACTATAAATTTTATACAGGACACGTTGAAGATTAATATTTGTATAGCTAAAGTAGAATTAGAAAAATTCTTGCGAAGAGTAAATATAAAGCGTCAAGAATTTAATAAACAAATTAAATTTGTTAACTTTGTCTTTGGTTTTTCATTGTATTCAAACAAAACACGGATGTATGGTTTTTTTTATATTTTGTTTCAAGAAGAGGCACATCGAAAGTTTTATCAGAAATCACTGAAAAATAAACGAAGCACGTTTGTTTTCCATAACACGTATACACACACACTTACAAACACAAATACAAACATTGGTTTATAATGTCTGTGTGTATTAATTTACGTGCGTGTGTCAGGACACCAACAAGACATTTATTTAAAAGCACTTCCGTCGGAGCCACTCAAGCACTATTGTACATTATCTTACAAGTGTTTCTCATCAACTTGCTTACGAACCGTTTTGAAACAAATTTACGAGGGTAGAATGACACAGTTGTGTTGATATTGCCCTTTCAAAATATATCTTATTATATTTGTCACAAGATCAAACAAAATTAATTAAAATGACTGTAATAGTCTACAACGAAACGATGCAAGAGTAAGTCAGAAACATGTTGTTATGCTCAGATACATACAAACATACATTCATATATAAAGAAACACACGCACACACAAATATAAATATCTATATATAATTTAATGCATACATGATTTACACATGTGCTATTTGAAGTTCCATACTTGGAGCTCGGCAAATGCAGTATTCGGATGGAATATTTTGTATACCGTGCTCGATACGGCGATCGTTTAGGCTCATATAACATGGCTTCTCCGCGAGCAAATACTACTTAAAGATTTACAAACATTCCAATGAACAAATGTAGTCAGAAGGGTAGCCATATTCGGAACCCGAACGACAGTAAAATACAACAGAGCTTTAAGTGCCGGAAATTAAGAGTTCAGGTCACGGTTCAACAAGCCGAGAAAGTGCTCGTCCAGCATAACCAATGAACACACACTTTCTATATTCTTTCTGATATCTGTATCCAAATTCTAAACTTAAGAATCGAAATGTTTACACGCTATATGCATCTCAACAATTGTCAACTATCGGACTGAAATATGCTCCTTTTCAATGGATTATGCATTGATTCTAACAACTTTTAGCCACTCTATCATTGGTCTATCCTCTCCGATGATAACAACACCTAGTCAAAATACATAAATCCTCCAGTACTAAGATTTTATATGACTGTAAGATCAAAACCATGGTTCCATGACCGTAATTTCCTTTGAAAGTTTAACATTTTCCTCATTCCTGACCATGTTATTTGAGACTGAATCATTGCCAATTGTGCAGAGCACGCTGTACAAGTCGGTCGCATTACTGCATTATCTGAGCATAAATCTCAAAGCAGTTTATATATAATTCACGTATTTATAAAAGTAGTTTTATTTTTTTGCTGATTTGGGTGCACACGTTTATGAATTTATATTATATTGGTGTTAACAATTTCCTTGTGAAAATATTTTATACTCTAAAGTTTTCATTCATTGTTCAGAATATATTGGACTGTTTCTATGCGTGATAATAGATACAAAGTGCTAGCTTATAAATATATGCAAAGTGCTAGTTCTAAAATCTTTCTAAGAAATCAACGCAGAAGTTGTATTCACAAGTAATATTCGTAGGCACTTTAACATGGCCGTCCGTTCGAGCGGACTCTACTGCGAGTTTTTAACCCCAAGAGGACACCTCTTCTATCTGGCTAACGGTGCAGTTACATCCGATAAAATTGTGACCAGGGGAGCGAACCGCTACCATCGCCTAGCAATAGGACCCGTAGACCACTTTCTACTTTGTCTTATTTTTCTTATATATATATATATATATATATATATATATATATATTTATTTATTTATTCGTAGCCACTTTAACATGGCTTTCCGTTCGAGCGGACACTATTGCGTCATTTT
>NC_068986.1:110855350-110860727 GCF_001194135.2 Octopus bimaculoides
TATATATATAATTTTCTATTTATTTATGTGTGTGTGTAAATGTCCCCCTGTGTCGGTGTGTGTATCTATATATGCATATACAAACACATATGCATGCATACTCAGATATATTGACAAGCACACGTTGTTATACTGGTAAGTTACATGTTGCCAAAATGTTCGACTGTTTTTTAACCTTGCTCTATATGTGTGCTTGAGGTTACACAGATCACTGGCGACACAGTCAAACTTATTTCTTGTACATGCTTGAAAGGATTGTAGTCATGACATATATACGGCAAATACCTTTATAGATAGATGGACAGACAGGTTGCTTCATAGACACACAGAAAGATACGTATGCGATTGTACTTTTATGTTCGTATGTATGTATGTATGTATGTATGTATAAGTGGATAGACACGCAGCTAAATTACATTCAGACAAGTGATATAAAAGAATTATATTTGCATGAGCAATGCACTTTAGCCTAAAGTACTATCTATCCTCTCTCCGTAGACGCAAACGTTGCTGTTATTACTGGATAAATATATTCATGGCACCGAGACATCCAAAGCAACGTCAGCTCCGTTGGTTTGCGTTACAATTACAAATCATTACACAGTTACCGACGTTTTCTTTCTTCCTATTTTTTCTGCACGCTTACAACCATTTTTTTTTGGTTAAATACGATTTTTAAGTTCTTTCCTTTTTTATTTTTATTTTGTACATTTGTAGAAGATTATTCTTCAGTTGTAAGTTTGTAATCGTTATTTTTGTTCGTACTATCGTTATAATCGTCGCGATTTTTCTCCATGCAGTTACTAATTATGATGTTACTAATTATAGAAGCATTATTTTCTTCTCAGTTTATTCATGTTGTATACATTTTGAGGGTTGTTTCTATGCGGAAGTTGTGATATGCAAGGAATCGTAACCAGATATACACATTATCGATTCCCGGAAAAAATAACTAAGCTACAAATTAGATAATTTAACGATGAATAGATAAATAATGGGATATTCCAGGTCGGGACATTTTATTCATACCTGTGCTCGGTCAGTTTAAATACGGCTAAATAACAGCAGCAACCGATCAACAATGGGACGCATTTTATTCGGCTGACTCTTTAGATCGAAGGCCTATTTAAAAGTGTTTCACTTCAGGCTAAATAAGACAATATGCTAATGTCTCATTAATGGGATCATACACGTTATGAACCAAAGATAAGTAATAATCCATTACAAAGTTGTTTTTTGCTAGAGTATGTTTCTGGATGGCTTCTTTTAAGCAAAATACTGGTCAAGAGTTTTCTAACATAGCTTCGGTTCAGGCAAAGACTAATAGCTTAGATGACTTGGCAGAGCAAAAAAGAAAACATCACAGAAACAAAAAAAAACTTAAACAAGGCAGCGGGTATTGTTGTAGCAGAAAGTGTGGGTGCTGATGTCAAGAAATATAAATATAATGGAAGTTACAAAAGAAAAGATTCATGGTGGAAAAGAAGAATACAGGCGGGGTGAGATATGCTCACGAAGGACATTTCTGCGTTAGACCGAAAAGAGAAGGGGAAGCTTAAAAGCGAACAAAAATCCAGGAAGTATAATATTGAAAAAAAAAAAGGGCCGGAAATTTGTGCCTCGTTGCAAAGAATGCAAAGATGGAAACATACGAGCAAACAATGAAGGGTTACCAACAGAATCTATTATTCAGCGTCGATCAGAAGAGATTCTATAAAGAAATAAATGGAGAATGTAGAGATGTAAAGTTTATACCTGATAACAAGAGGTTTGGGAGTAACATGTGGAGCAAAGACATGGAGCACAGGAATGATGCTGAATGGCTGGAAGAACTGAAACAAGCAGAAGTCTTTCCAAAACAAGCGGAACTAGTCATTTCAGTTAGGGCAGTGAATGAAATCAACAACAAAATTGGCAAAGGGGATGTCCCGCAACCAGATGGAGTTCAGGGCAACTGGATCAAAAGATTTGGTATATGTCAGGCACGAATAGCTACACAGCTGAACACCTTATTAAATGCCAATCAAGTAGCACCAGAATGGTTGATAATGCACAGGACAGCGCTGTGCTTCAAAAACATCGAAGAGGGCAATACGGTTAACAATATCTGCAAAAAATGGACTCCTGCCACATGAGAAGAAGTGGAGCAAGCATAAGTGCAGAGGTACCAAGGATCAACTCCTGATAGAAAAAAAAACTGTACTTGGAGACTGCAAGATGATCGATTATCGTAAGGCGTACGATGTGATCGCACATTCTTGGATTTTGGAATGTGTGAACATATTTGGTATTGCATCGAATGTTGAGCAGTTGCTTGGAAAAAGTATGGTGAAGTGGAGGACGGAACTGACAGCATATGGAAGATGTTTAGGGTCAGTAGAAATCAGGACAGGCATCTTGCAGAAAGAGACGCCTGTCCCTATTGAATTTTCTACTATGCATGATACCACTAAGATTGATTCTGAGGAAAGCAATGGCTGGGTATGTATTCAAAAGACAACCACTTGTTATTCATGAATGACCTCAAACTTTATGGAAAAAATTAATCCCAAGTCAGTTCCCTGGTTCATCGGGTGTATAATTTTAATGCCGATATCAAAATGGAGTTTGGAATGAAAAAGTGTGGTGCGTTAGTTTTGAAGAGAAGCAAATCAACTATATGAACAGGATAGCGATAGCATCGAGGGAGATTATGAAGCAGATAGAAGAGACGGGTTATAAGTAATTGGGGATATTGGAAATTGCTAATTCGATGGAGAAAGAAATGACAGAAAAATTTAAGGTGGAGTACTTGCGCAGACTGAGAGTGATACGTAAGTCGAAATTAAATGAACGGAATAATGTTGAACTATCAACCCCAGGGCGGTTTCACTCCTTAGATATGAAGCAAGCGAAATCGCATGGCCAGTAGACGAATTAAACACCTTAGACAGAAAGACAAGGAAGTTGCTGATTCGATATGGGATACTTGAAGGTACGACAAACAAAGCGAAAAGACGACTGTGGATGACTACAAGTGATTTGAATCCGGAAACGGAGACTCTAATTTGAGTTGCCCAGTTGCAAGTACTAAGAATGAAATACATGAAATACAGAATGGTGAAACTGCATGGCATTTTACCAGCCAGTGTACGCGCTACTATCCCAGAAAGAAAATAAGAGACGTCATAACAATATAGCAAGGATTGGACTTTGCAACAAGTTTTGATTTGACAGAGCAAAATAGTGGTTCGAATATAAACTCGAAGGCATCATCGAAAATGATATTGCAAAGATTCAATGTGATTTTAGGATTCGATGCGATCATGCGATTGAGATTAGGAAGCCAGGCATAGTGTTCATTGAGAAAGAAAGCAAACGATGCTAGATCATAGATATAGCATGCCCAGCTGAGAACAAGTTATGCGATAAAGAAGAAAGAAAAGTCGAGAGATACGACAGGTTAGCTTGCTAGGTTAATCAGTTTTGGACACAGAAAAGGTGGTAGTATTATAAGTAATTTTCGGAGCCCCGTGAAAATTGAGGAAAAATTTTGAGAAGTACATGGAACAAATAAAGGTTGCAATAAGGGCGTAGCACTTGCAGAAAATAGCACTGCTTGGAACCGCTCTAATACCCCGGATGATGCTCGAAAAATAAGGTGTTACCTTAGTTCACTGGTAGTGAACAGCTGGCACCATAGTACAACTCAAGCATTAGAAGCTGTGCGAGGACGGTAAACAACAACAACAACAATAATAATAAAAAAGCAAAGGAGTTCTGGAGTGGATTATGGGGAAACGATGTGGAGCATAGAAGGTAGGTAATGTGGATAGGAACTCCGAATACAGAATTACAAGGAGGAAATAAAGTAATATTGTGATAAGCACGGGTGATGCCAAATAACAAGTGGGTAAAGTGCTTAACTGGAAAGCCCCCGGACCAGATGGGATTCATGGCTTCTGGCTGAAGAGATGCTACGCAGTGCATGAAAGACTAGCAGCCCAATTGAATGAGTGTGTCCTGAAAGGTACAGTCCCCTCGTGGATGGTAACTGGGAGGACAACACTTGTAATGAAAGATAGAAGAAAAAGGGAATAGTGTGGGAAACTACCGTCCCATAGGATGTCTAAACATAATCTGGGAGATACAGGAATATATGTGGCAAAGACATACACTTTCCTGGCGCAAGAAGAAATTATACCAAGGGTACAAAAAGGGTGTAGGAAGAGTTCTCAAGGTACCACGGATCACTTTGTCAATCGATAAAACAGTTTTGAGGCATTGCAAAAAAAAAAATCATACAAACATGCTTATGGATTGGATTTACTTAAGGAAGGCATATCATATGATGCATTATTCTTGAATCACTGAATGCCTGCAGATATTTAGTGTTTCTGGCAAAATCACAAATTTTTTGTTGCATAGCAGGAAAGAGTGGAGAAACAAATTGTACTCAGGTAATGTATTCCTTGGAGAAGTTAATATTAAAAGGGGAATCTTCCAAGGTGTCTCGTTTTCTCCGTTACATTTTGTAGTTGCATTAATGCCCATAACAATGATATTTAGGAAAGTTGAGATGGGTTACCGATGTGGGAAGAAAGGCCCATCATCGAACCATTTTCTGTTTATGGATGACATGAAATTGTTTAGAAAATCTGAAAAACAGATAGATTCCTTAACCAAAACAGACCAGAAGTGTGGTAGGGACATCGGTATGGAATTTGGGATTACCAAATTCTCAGTACTTATTATGAAAAGAGGGAAGAAAGCAGAGATAGTACTTCTTGTTACAACAAACATTTCGGCTGTTTTTGTTACGCTACCGCCTGCCATACGAGCACCAACAATTTGACCTCTCTAAAAGTCGGATATATCTGAAATTTATTTATCTTTTTCAGGTGATATCTAAAACGAAGCAGCAATTTTAGCAAAGCATATTAACACTAATAATAAATAAAAAAAAACATAAAAATAAACAAGCTTTTGACGATTTTATAGATATTTCGAAATTACGATGCTATGATTCTAGGTGTTTCCATTATTTTGTCCAACCCCTGTATATATATTTATATATATATATAAAATTACGTAGTTCTATGTAGGTATAGTGGGATTAGGTATCGATATATCGCCGGAAGGCCAGTTTTTCTTCATTTCCCTATCTCTGTCAAAACGTCCTTTACAAAAACGAGTATGTATTGTAGTAAACCGCCATTGCGTAATTTTTCATGTCAAATTCTTTTAATATATGAATTGACATGTAAAAGATTATATTTCTGCATACACACACACACATGTATATATGTGTGCGTGTGTATGTATATATACATACATATATATACATATATATATATATATATATATATATATATATATATATATATATATATATATA
>NC_068986.1:110860991-110863506 GCF_001194135.2 Octopus bimaculoides
GGTACGTATGTGCATATGTATAAATGTGGACGTATGAGTGTGTGTATATATATAGGTGTGTATATATATATATCTGTGTGTGTGTGTGTATGTATGTATATATATACATATCTTTATATATTTTGCCATATATATATATACATACATACACACCCACGCACACACACACACACATACACACACATACACACACACACATATGTACATATATGCACATATATGTGCGTGTATGTATGTTAATTGTATATCTGCATACATATATCTATATTTAATGTGCATATAGTTGTATGTCGGTGAGAGCTTCTGTGTTTACATTTATGTTTGCATACATACACATATATATGCACTCACACACTCATAAGCACACGTGCACACACCGACATTTACGCACACATGCATTCTAGCGTCTGGATGCGGGAAAAGGCTAATTTGTATGGTATGCAAAAGTATGTTTATATGTGTACGTATGCACGTTTATGGCAATGTGGGAGTGTGCCTGTATGTTCGTGTTATTGTGCGTGTGAAAAAGCAACACAATATTATTAACGAAATAATGTTCAGCAAATCTGATTAATTTAAAAAACAATCAATGTCATATTTGTAAAATTACACTTAACTTTCGGTGCAGTGACATTAAAGATGTGGTTTAAAAAAAATTCAAATAAATAAATATTTAAAATGGCGCCTAGTTTGATCTGTTTTAAAATATTTGCTTTACATTTCGTCTATAAACGGATAAACGTAAATCAATTACTGTAAAACATTTTTGTCTAACAACATATAGGTTTGTTCTAGATTTTGCTTATTTTGTTTTTTTATCGTTGTCTCTACATACTGTCAGCGCGGATATCTCTCCGGCTGACCACTACTTCATGCGCAGAGCTTAAAATACTTAAACCAATTTAGTAATGGAAATAAAAACAAAACACATACAGCAATAACAACAGTAGCAACAAGAACATCAGTAATAATAATAATAATAATAATATAATATTATTATTATTAATAATAATAATAATAATATGCTTTGTTTAAAATACAAACAACAAACTTCCATATATATATATATATATATATATATATATAACTATGTATGTTTGTCTGGGAATGTTTTATTTTATTTATATACATTGTCAATCCTGTATTGTTTTAAAGGATAAATTTAGAATATATGTACTTGAATTAATTTCCATTATCTTGTGTGTATATATTGTATTGTATGTTGTGTGTACAAACAAAGTATTTTTGAAGTAAAACAAAAATGGGAAACAAATTATCAGGTAATATAAGGCGCCATTTGATTTGTCTCTGTGTCCAATCAATCCCCATCGAGCGATCGCTTTGGCATAGACGCAGATACAGCCATAAAATTAAACAAAAACACAAACCATATATAGTATGATATATATGTGTGTGTGTGTGTGTGTGTATTTCACAAATCTTGTCGCTGAATATATACACGACATAATGGAAAAAGTACATTTAGTTTTGGCCAAATAAGTAGCATGCGGTAGTAAGTCCAATGCCGTATTCAGTTATTGTTCAGTATGTATTTGGTTACAATTCTATCGAAGCAATTTTTACTTTTATCTTAGCGTTGCCTCCATATATATTCCTCTGTTAAGTGCTGCCAATGAGTGCCTTATACACCGGTATATAAGAGCCACCGGTATTCGTGTAAGTTTCGTGTGGAAAAACTAAAATCTAGTGTTTCATTCTACGTAGACCGAGATATATATACATATATATTTGTGCGTGTGTGTGTGTGTGTGTGTGTGTATATGCATCGAAAAAATTTACACAGTACGCCAATGGCTCTGCTGATGAATTATGAGAGCATTCATAAGCATACACGTTCGCAGGTGTTGTAAACCAAGCTTCCCTCATTCTCCAAACTGGTGGTGTATTTACAGACATCTCAAATTCTGCATAAAAAATGATTTTTTTTCTTTTTCGAAAATAACCATGACATCCTTTTCCTCTATTGCCATTATTGACAATCATTGTTTTCCGAGTTGACCTGTCATATTTCACACGACTTCAATGACGACTATACACAATGCCTAAGTCGTAGTATTGGTTCTGTTTTGCGCTGTGTGTGTGTGGGGGGGTATTCTGCAAAAACTTTCGTCACCTAGCATCTGTTGACAGACCTAATCACGCATGCAAGCCTTTTAACAAGTCCAAAGTAAAACGACGATACTGCAACATTGCATCAATGCTCAGGAGGTTAGCTCCCCTTAAGATCGCTGTATCTGGAATCTACAAGAGTAAGCTATCATTCACATTGCATCCCAGACATTTCTAATATAAGCATGAAAGGCGTTTCCATAGTGTCTCTGAAGGGTCCATGCATCAAACAGTAAAAGAGCGATGTCGGCACACATATACGTTACACAGCAGTGTTTCTTCACTTTCTGATACCATCTTGGGAGCAGACCCAACGCTAATGAACCTCGAAGGAATCAGGTGTCATTTGATGCTATACGAATATATATATATATATATATATATA
>NC_068986.1:110863516-110865558 GCF_001194135.2 Octopus bimaculoides
GAGAGAGAGAGAGATTCAGAGGAATATGGTATTTAAGTTGAGGCACCAGAATTTAGTACGGTATTATCCATACAATTTCAAAATAAGGTGATTAAAATCACAATAATAAACAAGGATATCCAGAGGTAATGCAGCACGATGGTTTCAAGCAACTCCATTTAAATGAATAATGCAATCATTACATTAATTTAAATGCAGAGCAATCCTCAGTTGCATAAAGACAGAATTTAATTAAATTAAAACAGATGAACATATTAGTATAATTTTACTTAAAATCTCCAAGAAGGTAAGGAGATAGACACAGAACATTCTGCCCAAACTTCACCATAGAAGCTACTAAAGTATCAGTAAGAAAGACTTGTTACAGATTTTGCTTGTCACTGTTTTATGGGATCAGTTTTAATTTATAGACTAGTTTTATCAAGTCTACGAAAAAAGATGGCCGATGGGCACGCGTGATCCACGTGAGCAAGGGGGGAGGAAATGAGGGAGAGGTAGAGTGTGTATATATATACATATATATATATATATATATATATATATATATATATATATATATATATATATATATATATATATATATATATATATACAGAGAGAGAGAGAGAGAGAGAGACACCTATACATACATCTATATTTTTTCTGATTCATGGATTATAATTAATATAAAAATACCATGTTTATCTTTCCAGTATTCCATAAGTAATTGCCCTGAGCAGTGTTTATAGAAAACACCTAATATGTAATTAATTAAGTATATGAATGAATATTAAACCGACTCTATGTAGTCTTTCCTTTTTAGTGTTTATAAATGCTATATACACAAATTTTACCTATTTTGGTTATATCAAGTTTGAAAAGCTTAAATTTTATTTTTATACAACATAACATTGTTTATAAACAATCACTCACATTGCCCCAAGATGAAATTTCCTCTGTATTAATATCTTAGGTTATGTTAGCGTATTGCCCCTTTAACTGGTAATTAATATCATAATTTAGAGTCTTCCCCTGCCAATCCTCCTTTTATAGACAGTTACTCTATATCCAATTGATTAATCCTAATGTCTTCGTTCGCCCTTGAAGGAAAGGGATATATATGATATTATTTATGACCATACCTATCCATGAGCTGTCAACTCACTCTTGCCCTTTATTCTAAACGGAGACAGTCCTCTAGTCTTAGATTTAGTAGATGATAAAGAGATAAATGAATTAGAAATGAATCACAATACTTTACAAGCTATGATCCCAATGGGCTTCATGCGATTCGTGGAAGTGTAGTCTATTCTTAGCTACAATAGCGTTGACATGAATTTCTTCCATCTTCTTGCTCTAATGTATTTGCGAAAAATTATATTAATGTGAACAACTGGTTAGAATTCTATATATTTATTTATCTGTGCAGCTGATGGTGGCACTGCATTTAAATTGATGTAATGATTGCATTGTTCAATTAAACGAAGCCGCTTGAAACGGTCGTATTGCATTAATACTTGTTATTCTGTTGCTTATTTTGATATTATGTATACATTCACACACACACACACATTATATATATATATATATATACATACATATATATTGGACAACCTGAGTCACGAAAGTGAAATAACCAGCTGTTTCAAAATTTAGCATCCAAATTATGTATATATATATATATATATATGACATATTAATATCGATATGAACTAAATAGGGAACTAAATACTTCAAGGGTTGTGTATGTACGTTATAGGAATTTGGATGCTAAATTCTGAAACAGCTGGTTATTTCACTTTCGTGACTCACGATGTCAAACATTTTGTCTCAGAATATATCCGCATAAACTCATGACCTGGTTTCTTTAAATACTCTGAGAAACGGAAAATGATTTTTGAAAAGAGGAAAATGAAACATTTTCAGTGCATTATAGCTGGTGTCTTTGATGATTTTATTGAATATGTTAAGATGTATGACATCCACAGGAAAATTACTTTGAATTCTATCGTACATAGGAAACACTTAGCTGTTCGACTGAAAAAAATTCGGTGCATCATTAT
>NC_068986.1:110865625-110870772 GCF_001194135.2 Octopus bimaculoides
AGAGAGAGAGAGAGAGAGAGAGAGAGAGAGAGATTGATATAGATAGATAAATAGCTATATATGCTGCTCTGTGTACGCAGTGTTTATATTTGAATAATCTTAAATGTGATCATGATGTATATTTGTGTATGTGTAAGTATGTGTATGTGCATTTATATATATATATACATTTATTTATTTATTTATTTATTTATTGTGTCTATGTATGTTATTGGGTGTAGGTCTTTCTATGTTTATATGTCTATGTGTGGTTATTTTCTCTATATTCATGTAATAAAATACATTAAAGTGTAAAATACAACGTTCGTATTTATTGATTTCCTTCCCAAAACTAGTTATAGCAAGGAATTGAAAACTTAGAGTCATATAAAAGAATCAGAATTTGACAATATTGGTAGTTAGTAGTGTTCTGATTTTAAATATAAAAAATGTTGGAGGAATATCTTACATAAATAACATTTAAAAGCGTGACAAACTGGGTTACAATATACAAGTATAGAGCCAAGTGACTGTTTCACAAAGTAGCTGTCAGAAACACACACACGCACACACACCAAAAAAAGAAAACATCCAAATGCGCACACGCATCTATCACACCAGATCGAAGATACAAAAACAGAGAAGGGAATTGTATTCTCTTAAGGATGGAAATGGAAACCTTTTTTTTTTTTTTACTTCAAAGAAATCTTTGCAAATTCTTGTTATTAGTTTTAACCTACGTGCATTATCATAAAAGCACGTAGAAATAGATACAATTTAGACACACTAAAGCAAGCAGAAAATCAGATATACGCAAATGCATGTATTGTGTGTGTGTGTGTGTGTGTGTGCGTGTATTGATAGAAATAGTAAGGCAACAAAAGCATGAAAGAGACCGCGATATTATGTAAATAGAGGAATTTATCTGTAAATATATGTGTCAATTATTTGGTAGTCATGTTGGGGCGGAAACCCACGCCGCTATCTCTTCAGTTATCGGGCCATCGAAAACAATGGTATGAAGATGGCAGTTAAACAAAGGGAAATTACTGTATGATTGACCGTTATTAAGACAAAAAAGTTATTAGAATGACCGCTAAGTGGAGGGAGTAAAGGTAAGGGAGTAAAAATGTTCATAGCAATCGCGTAAGCGCGCATGTCCTTACACATGCGCGTCAGCACACCCACGTACATGTGCCTATGTGTATATACTCATCTACCCTCAATTGAAACACACACATGCTCACCCACACTTTCACCAAAAAATATATGCATACTCGCACACGCGTGCACAAATCTTCAAATCTTAGAAGAAAACACCGGCATACGTTAAATTAGCCGAGATGTAAAACTTCGAGTTATCGGTAATTCTATGGCACACCCAATATATCTATACCATCTAATGTATTAGGGTACACAACATACACTTAATATAACTTTAGCGTGTCACATGTTGAATGAAATATTAGGGTCCTGTACAAGAAAACGATGTTCTATCTCATTGTAGAACTATATTCGAGTCGCTCTTTTAAAATCCAAATTAACTTTTGAAATTGACCTAGTATTGCAATTAATTTATATCGGGTCTAATTGAATGAATTTGCTTTGCAAATCTATTATAAAAAGTGCAAACATCCCCTTCGGTCATGAATGATTATGGGATTACACATATAGGGTTCTCCTCCGAGGGACAAGGCCGGGCAAGATTGTTTGTGGAAGACCAGAAGTCACTCAAGCATACCAGTTTCCCTTCTCCACGCCATTAATGTTATCCAAGGGAAAGCAAGGACCGATACAGCATGACACCAGTGACGTCACAAATCATTTTTGCAGATGAGTGAACGGGAGCAACGTGAAATACAGTGTCTTGCTCAAGAACATATTACACAGCCCGATCTAGGGATCGAACTCACTACGTCATGATATATATATATGTGTGTGTGTGTGTGTGTGTGCAAATATTTACAGCGCACACGCACACATATATGACGGTATTTATACGTTTCGATGCATAATTGTGCATATGTGCGTGTGCCGCTATTGTTTTAATATATATACGCGAATATATGTGTAGAGAATTTCGTGCTGCAAAATTAGCTTGCAATTAAAATCCCCGTTTAATTAGGTAAAACCTGCAATAATTATATTATTTTCGATTTAAATTTCTCATATCGAGACTGAGATAGTATTATGCTTGTTGGTTCTAATAAAGACGGGAGTTATGCTAGAAGCACTTTTAATATTTACAATTTTAACTGTATTATGGAAAATAAAATAAAAACATGGAAAACACGAAGCGTAAAGCACATTTACACCACTAGCAACTAATACAAGAACAACAACAACCACAAGTATAACCATTATGAAAAGAATGATAACATGAGTATGAAGAAAAGAAGAAATTACCCAACCCCTCAACCATCAAAAAGAAGTAGCAAATAATAAACAAATAGCATGACAGGAAGAAAGAGGGAATTACTATAACAACAACAACAAAATTAATAATAATAATAATAGTAATGAACGTGGCCAAAAGCTAAAGCAAAATAGACGGACGATGTTTTATCGTCTAAGTGTTTTGTAGCATGACAGATAATTAATACAGATGAATTACGTCTTGAAAAGACCAACCTGGAACTGTCAGATTCGGAGTTGTAAAAATAATTGACTTCCTTGGCAGTCAAGAATAGCAAAACAAAATTAACCACATAATGTTAAATAGAAAACAAATTCTCCAGGAGGTTTTACTTCTCGAATGGCAAGTCAAAATTGTCTGCTTTTAACGTGAAAGAATTGCTTTCCGATGTTTTCCTTTCATTTCATTAATCTATTTCCTTCTCCCGCGCATATTCATTTTCTGCCATTTTCTCTGTCTGTCTATCCCTTTCTATAACTGTCTCACTCTCACATTTTCATTCTATATTAGGTGTCCTTGTCAATTTAACAATTTCTCTTAGTTGCCAGACATATTTCTCATATAAACTACCTACATATATATATATATATATATATATATATATATATATAAATATATAAAAAGATAAAGAGAGCAATGGTAAGGTTGGAAATATATCCATAAAATACCTTTCCACCCTTACCATTGCTCTCTTTATCTTTTTATATATTTACATATACACACGCTAATACACGACTTATAATCCCCAATCCTGTTCATAGAACGACTGGGGCAAAACTAGTCGGTATACAGCACTTACTCGGTATTACCTGTATCCTCTTGGGTTTGGTTAAATCCAATACCCTCCTCAACCTTGTATGTATATATATATATATATATATATATTTATATATAAACACACAATTTTGGTAGGTGATAAAAAAGTCAGTTAAAAACCATGAAAACTAAAAGTCAGTCATAAGCCTACGGCCGTTTTGGGGTGTTTTAAAGGGCTGTAGGAACAGTCAGTGTTCAGCTCCAACAAATAATATTTCCTTGTTCGGGGTTCACTGTTTGCTGGAAGTTTCAGTTAAATTCTACTTTCAATTTTGGATGATCCTGTATCAATTTCCCCAGTCATATTTTTAATTATTTAATCATTCTCTGTCCAACTACCAATAGGAATTCATCATGTAGAATTTAACTGAATCTTGCCACAAAATCTCCTAATTTTGTATCTATTTTCGAATTTTTTATCCATGTGAAAAATACAGAGATTACGACACATTTCCTGTGTTTTCACTAGAAATATATATGAGAGATTGACAGGCATCTGCAGCCAGCTGGTCGTGCTACTTCAGGCTGATGACGAGCAAAGACTCAGAAACATGTCCCTAAATGCTGGTTAGGCTGGGTGGAGGTGCTTGTCTCCCCCTTGTAAACATAAAGACACAGGAAATGTGTCAAGCCTGACAGGAAGCGGTGCTGCTTCCTAGGGTTAAATACCAGCAGTATGATTCCATTATTGGGACTGTCACGTAAAGTTGACAGTATACAACTGCTTTATATATATATATACACTTTTATATATAAGTAAGCATAAAAATTATATTTCCGCTTTCTTTCTATTTTTTTATTTTTATTCATTATGTTTTCTTGCCCTGATTTTACAAGGAGAAAGCATAGGCTGTGCTGAGGGAGGTGGAAAAAACAGGTAAAAGGCGCTGAAAATAATAGTATTTTACTTTTATAAATATGTAGACGACAATACTTCATTGTGTGAGTAGAATCTATCACGCAATCTACAGCAATGATGAGAGTCAATCATTGAACCCGCCCGTGTTGTTTAAAAAGATTGAAAGACGATTGAGTGTGGAATAATTATTTTTGCCTGGGATACTGAAATGGAAATACCTTGGCGGAACTGAGAGATAAAAGAGAGAAAGATTTATAATGAGAGGTGCATTAAATAGGTAAAGAGATAGGTAGAAAATTGGGACAATTTGCATGGGAGATATATAACTAGCTACTCATTAATAACTGATGAAGGGAAGGCAGTGAAATATCTACAAGTTGGACAAAAGTCAAAAAGAATTAACGAAGCATCGGGTCAGAGAGGAAAGAACTGAATATCAGCAAAAACAAAGAAAAAACAACTATGATCACTAACAAAGCGAATCCAAATTTGTCATAACAAATGAGCTTTGGATTGATTAACTGGTGTAAATGAAAGATGTCGAGAGAAAGATGTCGACATAGAAGTAATATATGCATCAGAAGGAAACGCGTATGTATTGGGGAACAGAACATTATGAGAAAAGGGAGACATGCAATGTATTAGGAATGAGAGTAAAAAAAGCACGTTTCACAGAGACATTAAGGCTAATAGAGCAAATATTCTGAAGGAAAAAAGAAAGTAAATAAGAAAAAGAAAATGAAACTATAGCAATTGACATAAGATTTAGAGCAGAAACTAAAAACTAAATGGAAGGAATTAGAGATAACGCACACACACACACACGTGTGTATTGTTGGCGATTTTCTTTCTCCGTCTTCCCTTCTTTGGACTATTTCTATATTTCTGATGAAGAGCTCCGCTCGAAACGTGAAATCCTCTTCTTTCCTTTCCTGACCTTCCAATAACACCGTACTTATTCCACGTCCTCTCGTTGTTGTTTTATCTTGCTTGTTCATGTTTGGATTAATTTATATATATATATATATATAGATAGATAGATAGATAGATATACGCATAGATGCAAATATATATATA
>NC_068986.1:110870940-110872003 GCF_001194135.2 Octopus bimaculoides
AACCAGGGGATAGTTAAATCCGAAGGCACTCCTGCAGATTACTTGTGTGGGTACCGTCTTCGTTAGAAGGTATCCAGAGGCAGGTAATTTATTGTTTAAGCCGCAGTTTATAATTATAATTATGTGGAGAATGGAGAAACAAACACAAGAAGAAGCAAGCCCAATTGACTTGCTTCTCCTTGTGTTTGTTTCTCCATTCCCCACATATATATATATAATATATATATATATATATATATACAAGCAGTGAGAAAGAGATAGATAGGTAGATAAATAGATATACGTACACATACTCACACACATATATGCATATATGAATATAAATACAACCTCATAGAGACACACACACACACACACACACACACACCTCTGGGTCTGTACGCATGCGCGCGTGTCTGTACGCGTGCGCGCGTGCGTGCACGATCGTATTTCTCATGTTAGTCACACAATTGCATCCCGTCCGAAATGGCAGCTCATTGGTACGAACTCCTGTTAAACTGTTTCCACCATATTTATATGGTTCATACCAATTTTAAAAGCCACCAGCCAATAGATTCTCATGTATATTCAGCGCTTTTAATGAATAAGTTGCTGATGAATCTCCTCTAGCAAACGACGTTCCAGGAGATATAGTCAGTTGCCATGACAATAATGATATAAATTAGATATAAATCCCAACTCATTTAACGGTGATAAAGTCTCTATGAGACGTATTATTTAATCGTTAGATCTGATGACGTAGATTTTTCTTCAATGTAGAACAGAGCGCATCTTCCACACTATCAATGTATCACTAAATATCTCCAATTACGTCCCAATCTTTCCCATCTTTCCCTACACCACTCTTATGCATTCTCATTCTCTCCCTCTTAATCAAACGTCTTTAAATAACTTCTCTATAAAATGTTCATTCTATTTACGCAAACAACCGTCTCCGACATAGATACTACGTATATCTCTCCCAATTTGAACTGCGTATTTGTGTAGGCAAACGCATGTTTTATGTCCATATATATATATATATATATATATATATATATATATATATATATATATATATATA
>NC_068986.1:110872249-110875256 GCF_001194135.2 Octopus bimaculoides
TATATATATATATATATAAACGTATTTATGTATGCAAAGAGAGCGAGAAACACGGGGATAGAGAGAAATAGATATATATCAATATATGTGTACGTGTGCGCGTTTGTTCTTTTGTGTGTATGTGTGCATACGTACGTTTATTTATCCACCTGTCCATATCAGGAACTACCGAACCCATTCTACCTGCATTTACTACCTGACAGCAAATTACTTATGAAAGTAGATTATACAAGCTCTTACATGTAACATACAAATTGCACTACAGTATTATAGTTGTATGGTGGCTTCGTATAAAATTTCTGTCTTTATGCGTAAAATTCGAGATATTAATAAAGCCAATTTAATGGGCATTCACTGGAATTCTAAAGGGAGAGTAGAATTATTATTTTATCTCCCACTAACCTGGTTTTCTCTTAGTAATCTCATAATGACTAATTTATTACATGTGTGCGATGGGCCTTAGTTTGTAACGTCTCTGAACTCTGTAATGATTTGACTATATGCCAGAGTCATTATATAAATGTTCCTGTTTCATTATAAACTTCCCGATGCAATCATAAAAAGGAGCGCGTAGAGAAACACATACATAGAAATAGACTTCCTTTTATGTATGAGGTACGTTTATTCGTAACTATATATATATATATATTTACATACACACACATACGTACACGCACACATATATAGACATATATATATTTACATATATATACACATATATATCGGGAAGTATATTTGCCACCTAAATGTGGCTAACGCTTAAGGGTTGATGCTACTGTAGCTTGTAGCCGCAGGAAGACATCTCACCCTTGACACACTCTCTGTGTCCTATCAGTATTTTCAAAGGGAAGCCACCTTTCCCATCTGCAGCCTGACGTGATACACACGTGTATACTGAGGGTGATGAATTGAATATTAATTTAATTAACATCAATTTAAAACCGGTGGCCTAGCATATAAAAAATCTGAAAATTCAGAAAAATTGTATTACATGCGTATAAGAAGGGATGACCACTATGTGGACATCCGATATGCTAGAAAGAGTTCATCAACGACCCAACCAAAAAGAAAAATAATATTCTCCAGTAAAAATTCAGCAAAACACCAGAATATAAACGGCAGGACAAATGAAAAATATACAAAATAAAGAATTAATCGTATATCGGTTTCTCCATTAACCTTTTTACTTACGTACAAACTTCCGTGGTTCATCAGTACAATCGTTCTAAATTCAATATAATTAGGAGAACTATACACGAATTGTCTTCATAAAATTTGACGTGCGTACAGTTCTACCGATTACATTAAGGTTATTTTCAAATGTCTGAGCTCTGGCGCGCAAAATTCCGGAAACAGTTCTGCAGAGGATAATTCACTGCGACAGTCTTTCAGAATAATAAGGATAATAATGGTTTCAAATGTTGGCATTACATGAAATATGCGAGAAATTCTAAGCCAATTTATTCGTTTCTACTCCTTGCACGTATGTGCCTGAGTTTTTTTTTTTTGTGGGGGTACTTATTTTACACACACATACGCATACGCACATACACACTCTTATGTATGTATGTATGTATGTATGTATGTATATTAATAGTTCGTGATTATGCAGCATCTTGAAATTTCAATACTCATCGTACTATCTTTTGGTAGTTACTGGTTCCGAATAGAAACCTTGCCAGGGAATTTTGATCGTCCTAAAATATCAGTTTTTCATTGGCTGTTTTTGTTCCCGCTATACTTGTTCCCGCTTGAGTATTTTATTCGTAGCTGAAAATAGTCTCAGAACAGCAGTGTAACGCATTCCTCTCAACGCGGAATTTTATCTGATCTGTTATGCCTCAATCGTTGCTTACAGCTTGAGTATCAAAGAAATCTGTAGCTGTCCAACTTAGCTGTCAACTGTTTAGAAAAAGAACTGGCTCCGTTATATATCCGAAAGTTCAAAGTTTTTAGTTCTATACCTGAATTGATCTGTATTCTTTAGTCATGTTCGGGATATTATCAGCAAAGCATTCTAAAATTCTCGGTTACACTTAGGTGACATTAAGCGCTGTAGACATAGAATATCATTACATTCTCAACACTAATGCATGTTATTGTAGAACTGTTCTCGCTCTTTTCCTTTAAAGAATTACATTTCGAAATACAATTGGTTTTGAAAAGCCAAATGTAATTCGGAAGTGGAGTAGCGTTCTTCTTAAACTTGAATCTAAGCGAATAGGTCTGCTGTGAGTGCATTTCTCTCAAAACCGCTATCAGCGATACATGTTCAACCTATACACTTCTACTTACTTTTGTCGGAATTCTATGCTATTTCTTTTGTGACTCAAGTACGGTTAAGTAGAAATCTATTCGTCTTTCTATAATTGCGTTCATATGTGATCCATGTCCACTGTGTATTCATCAGCGTAGCTGATGGAAATTTGTGATCCTAAGATTTCATACCGATGTGGCTTCATATATGTATAAGAGAGTGTGTGTGTGCGTGTGCGTACATAAATATACATCTGACGATGTAAACGTATGTGCGTGTGTTTGCGTGCATCTGCGTTTGAGGGCATAAATATTATGCACTCATACATATGAATATGTGTATGTGTGTGTGTATACGATTCAAGTTAAGTAACATGATAAGACCTCAAAGTGATCGTGACACAAAAATTCATAAGATAGAGTAACACGTGAGAAATAGAAAAAATAGAAATGTAATCAATTATACATTTAAAATCACAAAGATAAGTCGATACACACGCACACGTCGTCATTCGCAAACATATAGAGAAAATAATACACACACTTTGATATTTGCAAATAAATAGATATCCAGATGTGTGTATGTATGTATGAATGTATGCATGCATGTAAGAACTTACACAATTCCCTGTTTCTGAATATGTGTGTCAGTGTTATATGAGTGTGAGAAAAGTTTACATCTGGGCCAATGCACATAGAAGTTAATAAATGTGTAGATTCATATATATATATATATATATATATATATATA
>NC_068986.1:110875356-110889739 GCF_001194135.2 Octopus bimaculoides
TACATATACATATATATACATATATATATATATATATACATATATATATGCGACGGGTTTGTGTGCCTGTTTTTTCTCCCCCACCCCACCATCTCTTGACCGATGTTGGTGTGTTTACGTCGATGTAACTTAACGGTTCGGCAAAAGAGACTGATAGGCTTACAAAGAATAAGTCATAGGGTCGATTTGTTCGACTAAAGCCGATGCTCTATCATGGCCGCAGCCAAATGACTGAAACAAATACAAGAATAAAAGAATATATACATGTGTGGGTTTGTGGGTGGGTGTGTAGATGTCACTCCTATTGTGGCTAAGAAACAACTCTTAGCCACAATAAAGCAATTACCTTAAGACTGACGAAGGAGGCAAGTTCTTTGCCATGTTTGGGTCATAGACAGATCACTCATGCTTTCGCGTTTTTATTAATGCTCGTCAGTGGTTCTTATCCAGCCTAGCAATGCTGGTGCTAACTAGTACACTTAGTCACTTTAGTGACGCCTATATTCCTGTCTTTCGGTCGTAAATTGCGAATAAGCCATTTATATATATATATATATTATATATATATTTATATATATGCATGTGTATGTGTGTGTGTGTATATATACATCTTGTCCTCGGCCACGTAATTTCAGTTTTCTCCTGAGAGTGTCTTCTTTTTGTCGACGCCCCTGATGCCTACTAAAGCCAATCTTCGCGTATTACAACCAGGAACAAACTAACATGAGATTGTCAGTAGATGGCGGTAATATTTTTGTTGCTGAATTCGTTTATTTACGTTTCTCATCAATTTTCCTGTTTCCTTATCACTTCCAAATGATTTATTCACTAGTGTTTGGAAGACACCAATTAGAGACTTTCTAGGTTGATTCCGTCGCCTTTAACCCTATTCTATTCATATATTCGTCCGTCTCTACTCCTTCGTTTAGGAGTAGAGACCTTGCGCCATTTGTTCTGTGATTATTTCAATGTAAAGTGTTTCAAGTGGAAATCTATTCCATTTAGTCACATTTCCTAAATATCCAATCCGGTCTTTCAACAAGTTTCCTTCAATGTTTCGAATGTCGACTTTTCGGGGACAAAACTGCAGGATATCAGATCTTTGGTATTGAAGAAGAAGCAGAAAATTTGTTGACAGAAATTACATAGATTGTTGACATCCCGATCAGAGTGTCCAGCTTTCACAAACGTCTATATATGTCGAGATCATCGTCGTTATTTGCTGACTTTAGATATTTATTTTTAAGGGCTCGTTTTACCTGACGGGTTCACAACTATCTGTAGTACGTATTTACAGAAGCGTTTGGTTTGGAAAGAATATTTCCTGATATCATATAGGACTGATAAGTACAACTTATGTATTAGGAATGGGGATATTGAAATCCGGGAAGTTAGTCATTGCAGCCAGTTGAGCGAGGACTTTAGATTTCTCCATATACATTTGGAGGCCAAAGCGATTTTCTGCTCTGAAAAATATACATATTGAGTTCGGTTGTGTCAATTAGTGAGCCCTCAGAGCAATACATGATATCAGCCCCTAGATTGCCAGAAGAGAGTAGAAGCAAAAACATTTTAGTGCAGACGAATATAAGTAGACGGCTGTAAGTGGAAGAACATAATCGGCAAATATTCATTTTTCTGGCTAAAAATCACATCTGAATGCACAATCTGACATTCCAACGTGTAGTCTTGAATCATTTAGGTGAGACAGTTTGAGTAAGAGAATCACTAAAGATCCAACCGCATGGCATGTCTTCTTACACCATTAAAATATCTTCCACGTTGCAGAAAATAAAACTGATCGCTGTTCGTCTTTGCTTCTCTCTTGCATTGATGTAGTTTGCAATCTTTACCTATCAACAGTGTTAAAGAGGCACGAGAAGAGCATTGAGATTCGGGAGGAAGTTTTTCTACATTGTTCTTGGGAAGGTTTAAGAACATTCATCCAAAGAATAATCCAGTGATGGAAAGCCATGTGATTTCGTGATAATTCATGATTGTCAGATTCGTTACTTAAACATAGTAACAAAAGTTGCTTTTTAACTACCTTTCAGTCTCTTTGACATTTACAATAATCGAGATTTGTATGAAAAGTTTAGATTAGGGAAGTAATTAGCCACGTTTCAATCAGTGAAGAGGGTTTCTTGTCTCCTTTCGAAGACGATTCGTGACTTCATAAAGTATATGACATTTTAAAACTCATGAAATAACTTACGTTCAGCCATAATTGTTCAGAAAGACGTGAGACATTTCTTAATAATCTCTTGTTGTTGCATAGATCGATTCAGCATTATGGAGGCAGGTGACTAAGTGGTTGGGTAAGTGTGTGTGTGTGCGCATAGGTGGATGTAAAATGCAAGTTTCATAGAAAATTATGGAAATGGTCATAAAGCAATATATAAAGAAGCTTTGAAATTTTTAAATATTGGTTTCAAATACTTTAAAACAATTGGTAGAAGCTAAGTTGATTTCACTGACACTGTGCTCAACTGGAACTTATTTTACCGGCCCCGAAGGTTGAAAGGCAATGTCAACCCTGGGACAAAATGCCGTTAAACATTTTGCTCGGCGTGCTGACGATTCTGCCAGCTCGCAGCTTTGCAAACTTTTGAATATTAATATGAAAATTTATGAAGAATTATGATATATATTGTACGCCACATCGTCGAGCAAACATATGCAGAGATTCATATTGAAAATATCTGGGGCAAACATTTCATGGCTACTATAACTGCTTGGAATAATATCGCAAGCAGTCGAGAAGGACACACTGAAATGGCAGAGAAACTTAAATGCGATGGGCTGATGAAAATAACATTTAATTCAGCGCTGAGAATTTTCCAGCACTCTTCTATCCGTCCACAAATAATTTTCAGTCAGAATATGCAGGATGAGGGAGAAGTGCTATTCCAAACTGAGAATCGGTCCGTGTCCTGGAAACTGACTTGAGCAATGACGCATCATTCATTGCACTTAATATTAAGATAGTAACAATGTATAGGCAAAAGACTGGCTGGATTCTGTGATCATTGAGAACCATGCAAGAGGATATCACTCTGTTCCTGTGGAAAACATTTGTGCTGAGGCGCCTGAATTACAGCTCCCAACTGAGCTGAAGACAAAGCGTTAAACCTAATGCGACATTAATAAACCAAAAAATTTGACTTGGTGCATCAGATGAACTACTGGGAGATGTTAAAAGAAGTGAGACGCCCACCCCTAGAGAAGAACGAAAGATATGTAGTAGTAGTAGCAGTAGTAGTATGGAAGGTACTGGAAGGTTTAGCTTATAACCACCGAACTGGACATCACAGTGTTTTAGCAAAGATCTTCTTTCTCTTACGATTAAGGACATAGAACAGGATGAGCTTGATTTTTAAAGACCCATAAGTTTTTTAAGATTCAGCCATATTGACTCAGAGATCTACAGGATGTAAATGGGGATGTTTCCGAAAGACAATGGGTAGATAGATTCGGAAAGCGGTCAACCTAAACGCACAGGAAACAATGCTGTCACTATGCAGGAAATTTGTCCGCAGTGGTCTGGACGACTGATCTCAACTGTGGTCAGCCGACAATGACAAATTCATAGGTCAGGAAAATCGCATCAGTGGAAAAGCTGAGCTACTGTGAGACAGAGAAAGACGTAGGAGTCTACTCCCTAGAGTGAAGATGCGAGAGATATGCAGTGATCCTGAAGGGGTGGCACGAGAGTCTGGCACACATGTATGTACATATATTTATATATATGCGCGTGTGTGTGTGTGTGTGTGTGTGTGTGTGTGTGTGTGTATATATATATATATATATATATATATATATATATATATATATATATATATATATATATATATATATATATTGTATAAACATATACCTACACACTCACTCACGCACGCACACTCACTCATATATATATACGAGTATAATAAGTGATAAGTGTCACACTTCCTGGTGCATCTAGTCGTCTGCTCTGTGCATATATTTGGTGAAAACAGAAGAATCAATATTAAAGACGAAACACGCATAAAACCAAATATAACAAATACTTGTTCATTTTAAATTAACAGAACCATTTCGGTATATATATTTCTGAAACTACACGATTTTCATTCGTTATAGAAAGAGGGATTTTCTTTGGAATACGTTAACAGTACACGACTACTAGTTGTGAAATACTGGTTTCAAATTTAAGAAGAATGTCAGCAAATTCTGTGGAAGGGGTAAATTAATTACATCGACCCTAGTGCTCAGCTGGTATTTATTTTGTTGACCTCGAAAGTTTGAAAGGCAAAGTCGACCTCAGTGGAATTTACTCTCAGAACATAAAGACCCACGAAATGCCGATTAGCATTTTGCTTGGCTTACTTCGGTTTGTGTCAGCCCACTGCCTTTATGTGGAGTTCAATATTGGTTCCAAATTTTGGCGCATGGTCTGCACTTTCAGGGAGGGGCTAAGATACATCGATTACATCGACTCTTGTGCTAGACGGGTATTCATTTTATCGACCCCGAAAGAGTGAAAATTTCGGCATTAGAACTCAGAATGTAAACATAGGCAAGAGCATGGGTAAAAACAAAAGCTAATGATCAGAAGCTAAAAGTAATACGAAAGGAGCAGACTTGAATACAGAACAAAATGACTATTTCATGAATTAGAATCAAATCTAAGTAGACTGATCATGGTCGGCAGACGTTCATACATGATATTTTTCCGTTATTTTGTGTATATATAAGACTACATGAAAACAGATGTTTATGTTGGTAGGATGCATGGTTTTCACCATACAAAATGAGAATTAGATGTTGTTTCTAGTAGAGCAGTCGGCCGTTCATTCGTTAGTATAACTGGTTATGAAACAAACTCTCTCATAGTATACTTCTAACATACACGCTTCTCCTACCGACTTTAGAAATTTCTCAGTTACATAGTGTATTCTGCGATAACGATACATTACTTAATCGGGATGCACAAACAACTGATAGTTGAGGAAGAATATGGAAATAGTAGGAGCAAAACTTATGGACATGCAGTATTCGGAAAGTATTTGCGTCATGAATGACGCATAGTTGCCCGGTAGTTTAGTTCCCATTTAGCTTTTAGTCAATAGTGTTTTGCCATTAAACAAAAATGAAGAAATAATAATAGTGACAACAACAAAATAATTATAAGAGTAATAATAAACAAATAAATACATTAAAAACGTTCATATGAAAGAGAATATTTACGAGGGGTAAAAATTGCATCACAATAGCGATGCAATGGCGTTGGGAAAGATAGGGGAGTTAAAATAAACTAGAAACAGTTTGAACGCTAACTCACTAGGGAAGAGATAATTGAGTGATTAAAGCTGTTAGCAGCTGCTTCCTTAGGGGATTAAGATAATTCGAGGTTATTATATGTGAATATAAAACTATATTTGAAGACAATGAAGAAGAACGTTTGCTCATATAGTTTTGGTGAGAAAAGTAGCAGATAAGAGCAAAATAATCAGAGGTAAAGTGAAATGTAATTAAAAGAACTAGCGGAAACCGATTCTGCAATGGCGTCCGAGTAGAGATGTCATTATTTATAAGAGTTAATACAGTTTGGATAGCACTTTCAACGCCATTGAATCTTTGACGCAATAGCGAATATATCGATGCATTTCTGCTACGCCTTCACGCTATCAAATACGCACATATTCGCGTATATATGTAAACATTTACCGTATAAGTGTGCATGTATGTGTGTGAGTATATACATGTGGGTGGCGGGGTGCAGTATATGTATATATGTCCGTGTGTACGCGCCTGTGTTTATGTCTGTGTGTTCCTATTAGATATTAAAAATAAAAATGGAAAATTATACACCATCAAAAGCTTGTTTATTAAAATGTTATCGACAAACACATTTACAGTATTAGCGAGAATACATTCATTTTAAATAACACAGATATAAAGTGAAGGTATTGCATATGAGAGTGTAATAAACAAGCTTTTGAGGATGTATAATTTTCCATGCTATTTTTAATGTGCTGAATGTACAATCTGTAAAATGTATAAAATCCAGAGGAATGAACTCCTGTTTTACCTCTCGGATGAAATCCTTAAGGAATTTCCCGTTGTCCCATGTGATTCGATGTGGTTATTCAGAACTTCGATTATACTAGACTATTTGTAAGGTAACCGCTTGGATTCAAAATCCCTAACCCTTTATGTTATGTATACACACAAATACACATACATACATACATACATACATACATACATACATGTATGTATAACGGTAAAGACACACATCGGCCATAAATGAAGTTGGGGTTGCACCTCTCCAGTGCACAATTCCGGCAAAAGTCGTTTATGGTTGATCAGCAGTCACCCATGCACACCGCCCCCTATCCGCTCCATCGATGTTCTCCAAAAGAAAAGGAAGGACCGATATAGCTTGGCACCAGTGACGTAAACTTTTGGTAACTAGGAAGCTTAAATACTCTTTATTCTTTTACTTGCTTCAGTTATTTGACTGAGGCCATGCTAGAGCATCGCATTTAGTCGAAAAAAATCAACACCAGGACTTATTTTTTGTAACCCTAGTATTTTTATATTGGTCACCTTTGACGAAACGCTACGTTACGGGGACGTAAACGCACCGACATCGGTTGTCAAGCTATAGTGATAGTGTTAGCAAACACAGACACACAAACGCATACACACATATATATGCATATATATATATATATATATATATATATATATATATATATATATATATACGACGGGCTTCTTTCAGTTTCCGTCTACCAAATCTATTCACAAGGCTTTGGTTGGTCCGTGGATATAATAGAAGACACTTGCGCAAGGTGCCACGCAGTGGGACTGCACCCGGTTTTTAAGCAAGCTATTTACCACATTGCCACTCCTGCGCCTCTGTATAAACATTTTCATTTCCTGGTGTAGGAAAGAGTTTCACTTTCATTAAAAAATCCTCAACAGACTCTTTTGATAAGAAAATGGAAAACTTAGTAACTAAAACGAAAAAACTGTATCTAACCAATTTAATTAATAAATCATTATATCCGATTCCAGTAATTTGGGATTATTCCAGAACATTCAATACTATTAATGCTGCGTTTAAGAAATTGGAAAAGGAATCGAAAATGCTAGGATATATATTACCGTGTGGTATTTTGGTGCCTCCTTATAGTGTCTGTGTTAATATACCGCCAGGGTCAACTTTGCTTCTCTGTCGATGGCGACATTACGATAGTTGCCCAGTAATCGCTGCCCACGAAGAAATATACCAACGCCAACGGATCTTCAAATATACTATTATAGCATAATACTTCATATTGCATCGGATAAAGTACTTTAATGCATATAATTACAGGTTATGTGATCTTCAATTGAAATCACGCGGGTATGACTAATATCTCCGGCAAATTTATGTCCTAAATTTTAAATTATTATCAAATGTATTTCAAAGGAACTTATTTCTGATGCCAAAGTTAATTACATCACTTGTTTCCGTTTAGAGATCCAATTCTTCCTGGATATATCTTCCAGGGGAAAAAATTACAAATAAAATACAAATCAACAATCTACGTGTACCTGGCATTAACATTACCAGAGATATATCCATATGCTATAAATTATTTGTAATATGGTTTAAAATTAATTAAACCTGCGCTTCCATCAATATTCTCACTCCATCGAAAGCTCTGTATGGATATAGATAACATTTAAACATAAAGCAAGCTTGAAACTTGATGTGCATTATAGTTATATAAACCTATATGCAAATATATTTATTTCTAAATTCCCAGCTGTATCGTAAGGTCATTTAATGTGTCACTCTTTGATCGTTCTTCTTAAATATTATGTCAATGCATCTAAATAGAAATATAACATCGTATTAGTATTTTGTGAAGTAGAATTTGAATTAGAAATATTTATATTCGGGTCCATAGTTACAGAATATCACTATGTATGTATGTAGGTATGTATGTGTGTATCTGTCTGTCTGTCTATTTACCTAGCTAATTTTATCTATCAATTTGCTTGTCTGTCTCTTTGTCTCTTTCTATGTCTGCCTGTCCGGCTATCTCTCTCTTAATCTATCTATCTATCTATCTATCTATCTATCCAACGAAATGTCACTTTCTCTCCATCTTTTTTATACTCTGTTTCTTACGTTCGCCATATTTGACTTTCCATATATTGCGTTTTCGAAATAGAAATTCAACCGTTGAGAGACAGGCATGGTAATGTTATAAATGAGTGATCTTGTATTTGGGATTTGGCCACTGTGCAGTTCCCACTGATAATAAACAAAAAATATTCCAGTCATCAACAATGAATCTTAGATTTTGCTCCGAATTACTCCATTCATAAAAAAAACTGAAGGCGTCTTTCAAAATAGAGAAGTAGTGCAGTTACTGTTTCTAGCTTGTCTAGTAACCAGGTAATATGATCACACGCTTTTGTCTGTGGATATGTATCGTTAAACAAGACTTGATTGAATTTGCAAGTCTGCCTTTATAGAAGTTAAATCTACATTGAGACAGATGTCTAAGTTCCGTAAGAAGGAAAACAATTCCGAATGTGTCACGTACATAAATGATGATTTGTCACTTCATTTCATTATCCGATATTTCTTCGGGAAATATCGGATTTCAATGACATCTGATATTTCGAATACAATAGATTCATGTAAACAAATCTTTAACGAACATCTTTCATAAAATGAAGATTTCTTAAGGGGAACATATGTTTTGTAACGAAACCTGGCAAAGTATTTGATCTAAAGGACAAATATATGGATAGATTATATCAAGACGGAGCGGCAAATTATTTTATTCATTTACAGGCTTCAGTCGTTGCACTGTGAAACATGGAGGCATTAAACTTCAATGAGATCTTATCGATTATATCGACCTTTGTGTTTTGTATGGAATATATTATTACTATTATGTTGAGTTATTTTATGTAATACGAGTTACAGAAAGTAAATGCATAAAGGGACATAAATGGAATAACGCAGTTACAATATGATATACCGGTTGGCCCCCGTGCCGTCAAAAATGACGGGTAATTGTAGTATTTTATATATAAATATGGATGGTAAATCAAATTAATACACTTGTTATCTAATAGTTATCTTTTGAGATGTGACATCAATCATCATTTTTTACTGAAAGAACGCTGCTTCACACAAACATTCACATAGTTCCTTTGCACATATACACAGTCGAAACGCTGTTTGATTTTTCTTTCCATCGTTGAATGTTCGCTATCACACTTCTATTGCGCGCGCACACACACACACACACACACACACACACACACACACACACTCGCACATACTCACACAAACAAAACTAATAAATTATATTCAAATCGAAATAAGCAAAACGATGTTTTAAATAAACAAGGTATCTTTTGACAATTTACCTGACGAGGCACATCTGCACCGAATGATGTACCACAACTATTTCTCCAAACTCCTGAGAGGGGGCCGATGCACGATAAGTCGAAACAATCGCAGTGAGAAATGAAGAAACCCGTGAATTTTATTTTCCTTTTCTCTCTCACATATACATACATACATACTTACACACACAAGCGAATACGCACACGCATATGCATACTTAGAATATTCTCTGAATATATCTATAACCCCATATTCAATCCGTGGCCACGGAGGGGCTGTACTTGCGCTGGAATATTCAATTGAATAAACAGACAATCTTGCAGCACTTCGTCACTCTGACTGTATGATTGTTAAAATCGTAACAGGCGCACACAGTTTAAAAAAAAAATTACTTTACTTATTATTCTCTTATCAAATAAACTGTATGACAATAGTTTAATTGCCGATGAATGAATCCTGTAACAGTCTGTACAGAATAACATGGAATCAAAAACATGTATAATCTAACCTTACCATCTGACTATCTATAACATTGATGTTCTGTGAGATATTGTAATTTGAATAATACCTGCAAGACAGATGCATCGAACAGTAGTAAATGTCAGAATAGCACCGTTGAAGTAGCGGCCACAGTAACATTTCTGCTGTTATTTTTGGAGAAGAGAAAACTACAGATAGGTCATTTCAAGAATTTGCCTTGAAGCCAAAAGTTTGTGGGTCAGATTCCAAAACTATGTCCCAGCTATGTTTAAGACGAAGTCTTCAGCTAGAGTTTCTGTTTTTGCTTATATTGATGTTATTTGCTCCTGATCATTTTCCAATCGACTGAGCGTGAGTAACATTCGGCTAAACTGTATTTTAATTTTCTGGAACACACTTAACAATGTGTCTTTCCGTCTTTCTAAGATATAAGATATGAAATGGGACAGAAATGACTCTTATTTCTAGGAAATTGATCATGATTGTTTTTATATGTTTCAAATTCTTCCCTGCAGAATGTGACGTATCCGTACATAAGTATCGATTTGTAAAATTGGATCATTGACATGATTAACTCAGCTGATTAGCTCGATTCCCGTATTGGATTAGAGCAATCAAAGAAGGAACAAATCTCAAAGTCGCAACCGCCGAAATTTCGAGTGAAAGAATTCTGGATCATAACTAAAACAATGCAGGACATTTTGTCTGACCTTCTCCCGATTCTGCCAATTATACCAGTTATAGATTCAAACGCTACAATCTTGTGAACGAAACCCAAGAGTTTTACTTTAGAAAAGAAGAGAATTACTTCAATGGTGTGTCTCGGGGTCATAATGAACAACTTATGGATATCCTTCGACGAAGTTGAATAAAGAGAGAGAGAGAGAGAGAGAGAGAGAGAGAGAAAGAGAGAGATAAAGAGAGAGAGAGATGTCTTCGTAATATATATCGTGTCTCACTTCTCATTATAAATGAAATATCGATAATACAATTATCACCATACTCGGAGGAAAACTTATAAAGCTATAATTCGTATTACTCAAGAAACCGTTATAATTAACTGCCATATTCACTCAGCATATCATTATTTATAAATAGTTATTTATTTCTAGTGGATAGGAGTTTGTATCAATCTTTTAATCTCCTGTGTATTTATACACATACATACTTACATATAAGTATGCGCATATATAAGTATATAATGATATAAATGCATAAAAGAAACACACACACGCACGCACAAACATGTACACACACACACACGTGTATATTGATGTGTGGTTCTAAACTTGATTGTTTCTCCATGGCAAATATGTCATTTGGTTGAGGATAAGGAAACGGATTCGTGAGAGCAGATAATTATTTTATACGAAGTGATGAATACGATGCGATGAAACTAATCCAGTTCAGTTCTTACAGGTTCCATATAATTCAATACAAAAACTACTACTACTACTACTACTACTACTACTAATGAAATAATGGGCGAGGATGAGTTTAACCAAAGAGCTGAGGAGAACAGAAAAGAAGACCTTCTTGAAATGAGAATGCATGGGCAGTTTATAAGGAATACACAAGACGTTATGGATAATGCAGCATCGTGAGCGAGGTGATTTGAAGCGTACCACCGAAAGCCTGATCATTGCTGCACAAGACCAGGCTCTTACTACAAATTCAGTGAAGTATATCATCTATAAAACTTATGACTCCCAGAAATGCAGACTCTGTGGAAAGAGCGTGGAAAATGTGACCCACTTGGTAAGTGGGAGTGAGAGCCTTGCACAAAAAGAATACAAGCACTGCCACGATAAAATGTGTGTGTATCTTCATTGGCTGTTATGCCGTAAATACCAATATGTCGTAACAGAGAACTGGTATGAGCATGTACCAAGTAAAGTTATGCAGGAGGATGGAAAAGAAATGATACTCTGGGACTATGATTTTCAGACGGATCGTGTTTTCGAACACCGTCGGCCGGACATTGTCATATTGAGTAAGAGAGACAAATACTGTCAGATCATTGATGCAGCCATACCAAATGACATGAATGTTGTGAGTAAAGAGGTTGAAAAAATAACCGAATTAAAAGTGAAAATAGTAAGACAGTATAGAATGCGAGAAGGTAATGTAAAAGTGATACCAGTGGTGATCGGAGCGTTGGGCTCAATCCCATTGAAACTTCAAGACTTCTTAAGGCAACTGGAAATCCCATGCAATATTGATGTCTTGCAAAATGCCGCCTTATTGTGCAAATCGCACATCTTAAGGGAAGCATTATCTGTCTGAGGGTCGTGTTGTGACTTGACAGATGATTAAAACCTCCGGTGCATTATTACTTACACTATGTTACAACAACAGGAAAGAGCATTTGAGGAGAACTTGGCTTCCGCTCCAATTGGAGCTATAGTACGCTATCTAGATACGATTTGGAAGACACGATGCGGTTTGCCCATTCGGAAAATACAGTCGGTAACTGTCAGCCAACTAGAAGAGACTGATCAGGTCTCTGACGCTTCTACTGCTCCCTCTCCTATCAGCTAACCCCGCCCTATAGAGGCATGCGTCCTACATGGCATTCCAGTCGCACACTAACATTAAAAAATGTGGCAGCCCAACGAAGACCTTCAAACGTCATAAGAAATCTGGCTTCCCGCTCCCGTAGAGGCGGGTGCAGCGACAAATATGATCTCATCCCCTTCGCTGTAGCTCACGTCTCGGATCACCAATTTACCATCGTCCGAACCTTGAAATGCAAGCCTTCCCTAAACAGCACTGCCTCCTAGCCGACTAAGACAGACGTAATTCTCATAATCATCGAAAATTGGTGCCAGATCGGGTGTGTCGGAAATCCTGTTCTCACTAATTGATCTCACATAAAACCCTAGGGATCTGCCGTCATTGAGCAAGAGACCTTGCTTGTAGGGCGACCTCAGGCCACCAACATTTAAGCAGCCAACTCTGACAATCGCCATAACAGTTTGAAAGTTTTGAGAAAAAGAAAACGAAAAGAGCTGTTGGTGACCCGGGGAATCTCGCTCCGGTGATGGCCGTGGTTCTTCTGAGAAATCCGTTGATAGCGTTTTCGTGGTATGGACGTTTGGTCTTTCCTCGTCGTGCAGGAAATACCTCTGAATGTCTTTCTACACTTTGAGGGATAACCGAATGAGCATTAAGTCATCTGGAATCCTAAGGGTGTCGTAAATTACATCTCCTCACTAAATCTTATTGTTTCTGACTATGAGAGCCATGAAACTTATGTTGGCTCGATGATTTCTCATTTTACATGGATTGATATTTCCATGTTTATCCCAAATAATTTTCTCCCTGTTGCTCCATTTTAACATGAAGAGTAAATCCGGGTCCTGCACAATACAGGCGACAATCCGCCAAACATTTAGACCTGTCCGCGCGCCCGATACACGAACCTGCATCATTCTCTTTTAGATCCACTCCTCATTCGACCAGATTGACACCGCACCCCGTCCACAGAATGCTGAAGTGTACGCGCTCCAATTTATCCCTACGTGAAATTGGGTAAGGCACGACAATGAGTCGATGATATGTAAGGAAAGAGAGCATAAGGTGGTGAGCTGGCAGAATGGTTAGGACGCCGGGCGAAATGCTGAGCGGTATTTCGTCTGTTTTTACGTTCTGAGTTCAAATTCCACCGAGGTCAATTTTGCCTTTCATTCTTTCGGGATCGATTAAATAAGTACCAGCTACACACTGGGTCGATATGTTCGACTTATTTCCCTGTCTGTCCTTGTTGGTCCGCTCTATGTTTAGCCCCCTGTGGGCAATAAAGAAGTAAATATGTGATGAAGGCGATGCATGCATTCACCACATGTGCTCAACCTGTCAGAGATAGCTTTCTCTGGAACCATTTCTGGGTAAACCTGGCTAGCTTGCTCGTCACCTGGTTTACGTTCTTCTCCACCTGGAGTTCTGCACCAAAGAAGAACCCGAGCAATTTACAAGATCTTTCCATCCAGCGACCCACCATATTATTGGACGGCATGGGCCGTCCTTTCCAGCTGCTGAGCTGCAGGCCCTGTGAGGTTTTTTAGTTATGTTTTGCTACTATTACTGCTGCGTATTCTTTTAGAGCTATGTTGGTCAGAACTATGTGCCCGCTGTTCGATAATATGACGATGACGTCGTCTTCATATGCTGAAACGATTCTTCCACGTCATTGACTAATGAGGCCGATTCTTGTATGGAAGTGTGTGTTGCAAATTTCACACGAGAATATATGATGCAGATATCTTTGAAAGGGAGTTTTCAGATATGAACAAAATGAGCACTCTCCTTTTCGAGCTCATATATATATATGAGAGTGCTCATATATATATATATATATATATGAGAGTGCTCATATATATATATATATATATATATATATATATATATATAGGATAAAATCTTTTTCAAAAATTTCATCAAGTGGCCAGCATACGGAAATGCCTTTAATGGTGAACATTATAAACAATT
>NC_068986.1:110890476-110891231 GCF_001194135.2 Octopus bimaculoides
ACACACACACACACACACACACACACACACACATATGTATATATGCATATATATGTACATCAATGCATTTATAGATGCGTGTGTGTATGTTCGTAGTTCCCATTCATTGTTTGATATTTTTCGTTTATGTGTTTTCTAATAAAACTCTAATTTCGCAAAGGAAAATGGCAATGAATTCATTTTCAATGAAATCTAAGACTGTTATAAAACTTGATGATATTTATATCGATGATATTAAAAAAAGTAGATATATGATATACAAGGAACTCAAAAGATGTAGGATTGAACAATAAGATAAGCGATAGCACCATAATATCCTAGAAATGGCAAGTGTATCCTACCTTAGAAAGCAATTCTACTTCTTTGCTAAACATGCTGCTATGGATCGGTGTGGAATATTTATTTGCAAATATTTATGAAAATTTTCGGCAATATTCTCTGAAGAAGTACTTTGTTTTCAGTTCTGAAAATTTAAATCTCTTAAAAATGAAAATGAATCATTTAAATAGTTTCATGTACAAGCCTATGAACAAAGTAACACCTATACACACACATATAGACACACACACACACACACACACACACACACACACACACACACACACACACACGTACATCCAAATATGTAATAATGTTAAATATATCCACGCATACTCATGCATAAAACATTATATATGTGCAGTTTGCACATATACAGGTATGGAAATATTGTGTGTGTGTGCGTGTATATATATATATATATATATATATATATA
>NC_068986.1:110891241-110896142 GCF_001194135.2 Octopus bimaculoides
TGTGTGTGTGTATATATATATATATATATATATATATATATATTATATTCATGTTTGTATATATTAGATTAGAAAATCCATATCATCTCTCTCTCTCCCTCTCTATACACACACACACACACACACACACACATATATATATATACACATATATATATATGCATATACATATGCGTGTATGTGTGTGTGCTTTTACAAGTGTATATGCACACAAATAAGTATGTATGCACACACACACATATATACTATAGAATGGTATATACATACCCATGAATATAGACGTGCATATTTTTATGAGAGTATCGGTATGAGCGTGTATGAATGGAAATGGTTTCATGCGCCTCTGGAAGAAAAGCATAAATTGCTATGTGCATGTAAAGAACAATTTTAAATGTGTGCCTAGAAAAATATTCTTTATATTTATTACCACTTCATAATTCTTAGAATTTATATAGATATTTAATATTAAATATGAAAATAAATTACATATATGGAAATATACTCGCATGCATATGTATACCTATATATTCATATATATACATGCACGCATACACATTCATTCAGCTTTATAGTTTAAAATAATAGTGAAATATAATGTCCTAAAATGGTTTCTAACTATGAAAAAATATTAAATTAAGATTTTATAGATGGTTGCTATTTTTTTTTTAACTAAATACTTAGATTTCATGAGTCTTTTTACTCGATTTCCATAATTTATGGAAACTCAGTCTTTATTTCTAGTCTCCGGTTATGTATGTCTCTCTAAACGCACGCACGCACGCACGCACGAACACAGGTTAACACACAAATCTACAAACTCGTGAACACACCTATATTGAAATATTTTTTAGGGTTTTAATTTACGAATGAGAGGAAAAAAATATGTAATAGAATATAATTTGTATATTTATTTATCGTGGAAACTCCCTTCAGTTGCTTGAATGAGTTTCTCCATAACATTTGTCATAACAAGTAATAATTAACGCAGAAACGAACAGGCAGACACACACACAAACACATTGATATAAACATACACACAAAGATATGTATATGTGTGCGGGGTTGAGGGAGAGACAGAATGTGTTTGTGCGTGTTTACATATAAATATCTATCAACATTTATATATGAGTGGAGATATATGTAGATATGCATACACAAACAGAAAGATATATTGTAAACCTTGCTTGGTAAATCTATGGTAAAGAGCACTCTTCGATACTGTGATACAATACCTCAGTAATAGCTTCCGAGATATATTGAAAAATCTGAATATAGGAGAATCTACAGGACAGTAACATAATTTCATGAAGGTTAGAGCTTATTTCCAAGTGAATACTCTCAGACCCAACTTATATGAGGGTTAAATTCATATATAAACATTAGACATACCTACATATGCCCTTTTCAAGAATGGATAAAATTTGATCGTTTGCAGAAAAAAAATCTTTTACTCAACAAACTTTTTTATAATTTCAAATATTTATTCTTTTTCACCGATTTCTCATTCAAAAGAATTTCCACGAAGACTGGAAATTCGAGTTGTTTTTGCAATTGTTTCCAGCACCACCTCAGCGATCTCTGTCCCCCATTCACGTCTACGATTACCCTATTATCATGTAATGTAAATAGGTTGGTAGTGGGGCGTTAGTGTACTTGCCAGAGATAATGAAAAGGTGAGACAATAAATAGTCCTTTCCCCTAAAGAATTATGTCAATAGAACCATTAACATTGGATCTATGAACGGTAATTTAAACATCTAAATGAAAACGCATCCAGAATTGTGATAAATAAGTAGATATCCTTGTACTAACGAACTGTCGTAATCAAAACTCTATCTGGCAGTCGGACAAAACCTATGATCGATTCTAACTTTTATCGTTTCAATATATATATATATATATATATATATATATATATATATATATATATGGATTATATATATATACATATACACACATATTTAAATATATATGTCTATATATATATATATATATATATATATATATGTATACATATATATGTATGCATGTGTGTGTGTGTGTGTGTATTTGGGCGATAATGGTTGTTGTTTGTTTCATAGTTTTGCTGTTTTCTTTCACTCACGTGGGTTTTGCTTTATATGCAAGGGCCACCCACAACCGACATATTGTATTTTTACTGTGATAATGACTCATTTAGATATTGAACGGAATTTGAACGTAGTTAATCAGAAGTAACTCGTTGACTTTGTACTGTTTCCGATAAATAACAAAAATCTGATGTTTCCTTAGAAGTAATTCGAAACAATTTCCTGCAGAATAATAACATTTCTAGACATCGCTATCCGTGATAAAAATATAGTACAGCAGGAGATTTGTATTAATGTAAAATTTGAAGTCATGCAAAGCAGTCAAAAAATTTAATGCATTCAAATAAGAGAAAATGTTTCCAAACTGTAATATAACTGAATTTGTCAGAATTTAGCGATTTAAATGTTTATAAAGTTCAGTTTGGAATAAACATATGACATAATTCATTATACGCTGTAATGCTTGAAAATGGCATGTAAGACAGGAGAAAAAAAAATGAAAGAAACTTTCAAAAGAATATTATTTTTATATAAGCAAGTAAACAGAAGTCTTGACTGTTTATATGTCAGTGTGTCTTTTCTCTGAGAGTGCTTTATCATCAGATTCACAAATGTCTGACGTTAGGAAGTGCTCTGGTATTGAGTGTATTTTTCTCTTTTCAATAGCTCAGATGGTTTCCAGCTGAGTATGCCTTCGTCAGTTAATAACCCAAAATGGTATGCTCAGCTGGAAACTATTTGAAAGAAGTAGCTATTAGTTATTTAATCAAGGACTGAGGGCAAAGTATTGTTAAGCGCCGTCAGCTGATATTCTAAAGAAGGCTGGAGCTTCTGTTATATAAATATAAATATAAAATAAAATACAAAATCCAAGTGTCACGTGGTGCACCAAACAGAGAAGAATTTTGAGTCACATCTTGCTTGAAAATTGGACAAAATAAAAATACTCAATAACATCCTCCCCCATATTATTGTTTATGCGGAGTTTAAGAAATCGATAATCAAAATGATTTTACGATAACGGTCGAGTTTAACAGGCAAATAAGCATGTCGCTCGGATAGTTTTATCGAGCAGGGAATGACTAATGCACAGGGGAGAAAATGACTGATATCTTTGAAATAAAGAGGGTGGGTGATGAATTTCTGTATGCAATGTGCTACATGACAACTGGATCTCAACATAAGCTTTTTTTATATTTTGTTCAATACTAATAGTTCCTCCTTTGTCAATGTATACATTAATCAAAATAGTGAGTGATATTGAAAAGCGGCGGGAGGCGTTAACATTCTGGTTGAATGTAAAAGCATTAGTGGTCTGCTTCAGACTCCAAATATAACGAGTAGAAAATCGAAAGATTAAGTAAATAGCGAGAAACCGCAATTGTCTCTAATGATTCACAATCAAAATGAGGTTGTATACAGTTAATGTTGATCAAACTGTCAGAAGTAGATATGAAATGAGACTTGAGAATAGCCGCTGCCTCAATGTATGGCTTTTACATCGATATGATTTTGAAATTTGGTAAGATCTAACTAAATCATATATCTTGTAAGCTTGTGGCAACAGGTTTCGAAATAGTTTTTTATGGTGGTTTTAACCTTCAATTTTAGCACTCTCTATAACCGTGTAGGTTTTAATTCTTTCTGTTAGCATGGATATATTTGTCCTGAATATCAGATAGGATTTGTTATTTTGCGGGAAAAACTGTAGGAAGCTCAACCTTGCATCATTTACACTCATTATATATAAACACTCGTCCAAGCATTCGCGCAAACACACACGCACGTATACAAAGACACACAAACACAAACACTTACGCACACGATGTATGCAGTGATCCTTCATATTAATGTGAAATTTCTTCTATTATAACTAGACATAAAAGAAAAACATTAATATATATAAATAATGGCATTGAATTGGTTTATTCCTAGTTGTTAGTGTTATTGAAACAATAAATATTTCCATTTGTATTAATAGAACTAGATCTCAACATAGCCCATATATTTGTGTTGAGAATTTCAAGGCATTATGGCCGAGAATTAGTGTTGAGCTGATCGACTGTATTACACTGTCATATAAATAGGTCTCAGCCTATGTTTGCCCCCTTTTCAGGGTACACAGCTGTGTCATCGTGCACAGAGAAATTCACTTCGACATTACTGCACCCTAAGTAAATATTCTCAGATTCATTAATTTTTTAAACCCATAACATTATAGTTATCTACAATAAGAATATTATCGATGAGGATGATGATAATAAGTAACCATGACAGTAATTTTAATGCATCACGTAGAAGGATTTTCTTAATATTCATTAACTCAAAGATTGAGAGATTCCTCAGATTAAACAAATCTGAAAATAATTGACAAAAAATGTCAAAAATGCATTAAGGAATTATATATATATATATATATAATTATAAGAATAATAAAGATAACCATTATATGCATGTGTATGCATATACATGTATGTACATGTATATACACGTATATATATATATATATATATATATATATATGTAAATGTATATAGATATATATATATACATGTTCATACACACACAGACGTATGTATATATATATATATATATATATATATATACACATATATAAAACATATACGGATATATGTATATGTGATACATATACACGTCACTCATATACAGACGCGCACACAAACGCACAAACGAAAATATGCATGCATGTATGTGTGCGTGTATATAGATATGTATGTGTGCATATATATAACAACAAACATTCGTATGCATATAAATACACTTACCCACACACATACATATTTATATATATATATATATATATATATATAT
>NC_068986.1:110897113-110901194 GCF_001194135.2 Octopus bimaculoides
TGGATCAGGATATCAAGTAGTGAGGCAGTACAACCGTTTCAAGTGAATCCTTTTAATTCAACAATGCAATCATTGCATTAATTTAAATGTCGGGCCATCATCAGCTGCACAACTAAATAAATTGAATTTTAACCAGTTAGACACATTAATATTTTTCTCTAATATTTTAAATATTCGAAAGAAATTCATGTCGTCGGTATTGTAGCTAAGAATAGCGCATCCTCACAGGGTGTCAGTCGAAAACATCGACCCCAGTTCATATGCTTTCTAAACCTTGTAGTTATTCCATCTTCTCTTAGGAAGAACCGCTAAGTTACGGGTACAGAAACACATCAGCATCGATTGTCAAGCGATGGCGGTGGAGGAACAAACACGAACACACACAAATATATACATGTACACACAAACACACACACACACACACATATATATATAATTTGTTCCAGTCATTAACTGCAGACATGCTGAAACCACCACCTTACTAGGTTTAGCCGAACAAATGGAGGTCTGCGCTTCTTCTTCTTCTTCTTATTGTCATTATTAAGGCAGCAAGCTAGGAAAATCGTTAGCACGCCGGACAGAATGCTTAGCGTCATTTCGCCCGTGATCACATCTTGCGTTCAAATTTCGCCCGGATCCACTTTAATTTTCATCCGTTCGGGGTAAAAAAATTATATACCAGTGCAGCACTGGGGTAGATGTAACTGACTAGTCCCCTCCCCACAAATTTCAAAACCTTGTGCCTTCAGTAGAAAAGATTATTATATTTATTTTTAAAGAACGAGGGAGCTGGCGGAATCGTTGGCACACCGGGCGAAATGCTTACCTGCATTTCGTCTGCAACTACGTTCTAGTTTTAAATTCCACCGTAGTCGACATTGCTTTTAACACTTCGGGGTCGATGAATTAAGTACTTTTTGAGTACTGGAGTTCATGTAATCGACTGTCCCTTTCCCCACAAAAAGGATTATTATCATTATTATTAGTATTTCCTTTGCATAGCTTCTAATGCTGTTCACTGCCAGTGAACTAAGGTAATATCCCTTATTTTTCGAGCACCTTCCGGAGTATTCGAGTGGTTCCAGTCAGTGCTGTCTTCTGCAAGTGTTCTACCCTTATTGCAGCCCCTATTTGTTCCACGTACTTCTCGATATTTTTGCTCATTGTCCTCAGGGTTCCGACAATTATAGGTACTACTGCTACCTTTTTCATCGATCAAAACTGCTTAACTTCCCTAGCTAACCTGTCATATCTATCGACTTTTCTTTCTTCCTTATCGCATACCTCGTTCTCATCTGGGCATGCTATATCTACGATCCAGCATAGTTTGTTTTCTTCCTGTCCGGCTTCCTATTCTCTATTTCATGGTCACACTAATTCATAAAATCCCATAGGTTCTTTGCATTTCCATTTTCGACGATGTCTTCAGGTTTGTGGTCGTACCAATTTTTATTATAGTTATTATTTCCTTTATTATTAATGTCTGACACAAAGAAGACACCTACCTAAGTTGCAAAGCAGTGGGACTATATCTGGGATCATGAGGTTGGGATGCAGAGTTACTTGCTTATATACATACATAGATGCATCTGTGCATGAGTGTGTGTGACTATGAGTGTGTGTGTGCGTGTATATTTGTGTATTCGTGTGTGCTTGTGTTTGCCACTTTCAGCCCAGCATTGGATGACGATTACACGAGTCTATGGACCTTTGGTTTCTCACTCGCTAATTAGAACGATGAGTCGCTGTTTGCCCTCTGTGCTGTTGCTAAGAACTATTGCAGTGAACATGAAATAATCAATATCATCATCATCATCATCGTTGAACACTATCGGTGTCGTCAGTTTCTACATGGTCGTCGTTGTCCTACTCTTCCACATCCTTCTCCTCTTGTTTCTCCTCCTCTTCCTCACTGCATTCTCCTTACTATCATCATCCTCTCCACGTCGTCGTCATCGCCATGATCGTCACCATCATCACCATCATCGCTTTCATAACCCTTTATCTTTATTGGTTTGCAATTTAGGCACGCGCCGAGAATTTGTTTTGGCGAACAGGTTTAATCCATCATATTGATTTCCCTAGAATATGACTGGTATTTTAATTAACCAACCACGCATTGAGTGATCTTTAGGTTGACCTTAGCGATAAAATAAAATAAAATGTCAGAAAATAAAATGTCTGAACGCATGCAACTAGGCATCTTGTCTGTTGCTCCAACGATTCTACGAACTTGACATCTTAGTTGCGAAGATCATTGATGCCACCATTTTGACAACCATCGTCATCATGAAGATCGTTTCGGTTGTCGTCATCATTGTCCTCAGTCATCCACATCATCAATGGTTATCAACATAATCAGCCTCCTCCTCCTTCGCATTATAATCTTCGCCGTCGTCATCGTCACTGTCATCATCACCATCATCATCACGATCATCATCACCATCTTCAAAATCCGCATCAGTATCACCAGCATCATCATCGTCACAATCGTCATCAGCATCGTCATCACCATCCTTGTAATGACGATATTCATCATTATGGTCATCTACTTGTTGATACAGTTCAAAATAGTTTCCCTTCAGTTCAATAGATCAGCAAATGATAAACGAGCGATCGGCAAAAACCAGAGAGACATTATTCAATCTACTATTTCTGGAGAATCCTCAGTGGAATTTGGTCAATAGATTGTGAGGATTGGTGATGCCTAATCAATAGAGCTATGGTAAAAATCTTCAGAGGATGTCGGAGACAGAATGAATGCTTAAGTGACTACCAAAAGCGAAGAAAACAGGGCCAAACATACTACGCGTTCCTTCGTTGCATGCATCTGGTATATTTCCCTCGAGGCTTAACCTACATCTACGTTGCACGTACCTCAGTGCTTGCGTGTATGTATGTACAAACACAATACTTATGTGTATGTGTAGATATATATATACACACATATATATATATACATATACACATACATATGCATATATAAAGAGAGAGAGATGAACGTGTGGAGTGATGACGTAATTTATGTGTGTGTATGTGTGTGTAACTGTTTATGTGCGTGCGCGTGAACGTGTATGTATATGACTATTCAATTCCGAATTTTAACTATATATATATATATATATATATATATATATATATATATATATATATATATATATATATATATATATATAGCGCGTGCGTGCGCAAGCACACAGCCATACACACATAGGTATGTAGGGGTCCCTTCCTTTGGTTGCTTCTCATCCGCAGCCAGGTGAACGGATATGTGAAAATCTGATCCACACACCACTTGATACTACATATGTTTATATTCTTTTTATGGGAAATAGATTCCGCACGATCTTCCCTCTTGATGTAATTCTCCTCCTATACTACTGCTGTTGTACTTCTCATCGGATTCCAGTTGTGTGAGAAGTGAGAAGAGAATTAAAGATTTATTTGAAGAACTGCTAAAGACATAATATATCTCTCATCGTTGAGTAAGGAGTAGAAAGTTTATACACATGAGAATAACTGCAACCTTAATAGCCTCAGTAGCTTCAAACCTTACGTTGTCAGAACATCGACTTCAATTATTGTCGACATGTAATGTGTAACTATGCCCGGAACGTGAAACCAAACGCTATTGCACCAAATCCAGCGCAAATTTACACGCACACATGCTCATACACACAGACGCATGTATGTATGTATGTATGTATGTATGTTAGAATGTATGTAGCTGTGTGGTAAGAATTTCGCATCCCAAACTGAAAGTACCAAGTTCAATCCCCCCAGCAATGCAACTTACATAGGTGTCTTCACCTGTGGATATATAATCAGGTATATTTTTATGTATGCATTTATTTATCTTTCGCTCTCTGTTGCCTACTTTCTCTATTTCTATCTCTGTGTGTCTATATGTGTGCGTATACATTTACAATTTATATATATATATATATATATATATAGGTATGTATATTCTATAAAAGTAAAACATTATATATATATGCATATACATATATATATATATATATGTTTGTGTGTATGTGAGTGTGTGTATACTCAAACGCATATATATAATTTTATATATATA
>NC_068986.1:110901211-110905128 GCF_001194135.2 Octopus bimaculoides
AGAGAGAGAGAGAGAGAGAGAGAGAGAGAGAGATAGTTTAATAAGATATGTAACATCGCAACTACAATCATATATTTGTTTTCACAAATCCACGCTATTTTGTTTTAATTCCCTTTAAAAACAAATCGAGACATCGACACACATAATACACCTTCTCATGTAAATTGTCGTCCACCTGCTTTAATTCGGCCAAGGTAACTAACCAGTCAAGCTTTGACGACAAGACAGCTTTGTAAACATCAATATAATAATAAATCTGTGCACGATTTGTTGTTCTAACTTGTCTCACCCAAGACATTTTCAGTTATAAATAGCACAAACAACATGTTATAATGAAGTGATAATTTAAAAGAGACGATAATGACAGAACGACGAAAATAAACACGTTGAAACAGGTAAGCATTATAAGATAAAAGGAATTGAGGCCATTGAGGCAGCCAAAACAAATTCCTAACGACATGAAACTTCTAATTAGTGTGTCTCTATAATTGGAACATATTTAATGCTTAGATATTTCAATTATCTCAAGGAGGAATGGTAGAATCGGTAGTTCTTTGGATAAAATGTTTAACATTATTTAGTTGCATGTCTTATTATTCAGAGTTCATATCTCATCAAATGCGCCTTTCACCTTCAACCAGTTCGAATCGATAAAATCAACTCAGTGTAATGTAATAATTATTAAAGCCAACGTCAATTCAGGCTTTTTGCCAATGTTAGAAATAATTATTACAATTCAAAAAGGCGTCACCTAAGAGAAGCAGATAGTGTCTAAGAGCATGTTTGTGAAAAATATAAAAGAAATATGGTTTTATAAAATACTATACAATATAAAATCTTAATCCATTAAAATTAACTCTACTTGAAGAGGCGGCATTATAGTTACTAAAAGGCACAGAAAGTATCAAAGTGCCGCATTAAGTAGGCAATATTTTTTTTTTAAATTTAGGTTGCTGTCTCGTCGACAATGATTTTGCCCGTCATCTTATACGTATTGGTTAGTTGCAGAATACTGCCGAATGAAACAAACCCGACCCTCTTGAATATTTGGAAAACTTCATTAATTTTAGAATCATGGGGGAATCTCGGAATCTGACAAGCAAAATATCTGGCGGTAATTAACTTTGTTCATTTATGTCTGAGTTAAACACCTCCAGAAGATATTTATCTTCACACACACACACACATGTATATATATGGGGGGGGGGGTCGTACACACATATATGTGTGTGTGTGTGTGTGACTTTTTGTTTTGTTCGTGATTTCCTCCACCTCTGTTTGACAACCGGTGCTGGTGTTTCTATCTGCCCGTAACATAACGGTCCGGCAAAAAATGACCGATGGAATATTGTACCAGGCTTAAAACATATATATGTACTAGTGTCGATTTATTCGTCTAAAAAAATCTTTCGAGGCTATGCTTGAGCTTGGCCGAAGATTAATAAATAAATAAATAAAGGATAAAATTCTATGTAGCATCACCTTAAACTTAGGATCAGTAAATCGTTGGCTAAAACTTCTTAATCAATATTTAGTTTTGTGCTTTTAAATTGAGAATTCCAATCCCGCCGCCCGCAACATTGGTTTGCCCCTTCCAAAATTCAATAGAAAGCTTTGGATTTTGTAGACGGAAACTGAAAGAAGCCCGTCACATATGTGTGTGAGTGTGTGTGTATGTCTGTGTTTGTCCCCCTCCCATCGCTTGACAACCGATGCAGATGTGTGTGTGTCCGCGTGTGTATACACACACACACACACACACACACACACATGCACATTTATTTATACATTGATGTATGCACATACATATGTATGATTCTGTAAGTGTATGAGTGTTTTTTGTGCTTGTATTGGCGTGTGTGTGTGTGTGTGTGTGTGTGCATGTTAAAACCTGTAATCAGAAGGTGAAGATGAATCACAAGATGTTGCTACAAACGATATAAAATCCGTTGTTAAATTCGAAGAAAACTAATTGAAATCAGAAACCGAACGAAAGCCTGAGTTTAATGAACTGTTCAAACAATCATCATGGCAGAGCGCTCTTTGATATCCACGTAGATCCAGCAGAAATTGAACTCGCTCCTCCAAAATGGAGGCCATGAAGATTATACACTATGCATAGGATTTCATGGCAATGCTGTTAGGTTTTCTTTAAAATAAATGTACGTGACCAGGCACCGCTTCTAATATTTATACAACCGTACATTTTTTTTTTCCACATTGTTCTGCAAAGAAATGTATTCGTACACTATTGTATAATTGTGTGTACTCTCTGGACTGTGAGTATTTGTTAAAGATAGTAGTGTACTGGGTGAACATATTATATTTGATAGTTGTTTCTCTGGATAAAAACAACAAGACTTCGTGTCGTTATTGTTTATTATTATTTTCTCTTTCCAAACGTTGGTTCTAAAGAAAACAAGGCCGCTGCACATCAACCCACCTCACCACATCTGAAACCTCATCAATAACCCGCTGAACACACACTCACGCACACACACATTTGCACACAGATGCGTTTCAGAGCGTGTAAGTATGTGTATGCGTTTATATTACTATGAATACATATACACGCGCACGCATATATATATATATATATATATATATATATATATATATATATATATATATATATATATATATGATGCATACATACACAGATAAATACACATATACATGCATTCAGTTACACGCACACAATACCTCGAATAGTAATTGTCTTCCCACTCTCCCAATCTTTTTTCTCTTTCCTTGACTCTTCCTATATCTCTCCCTATCTCTCTAGAGTGGTATATATGTAACTATTTATTGTATGTTTGTATGTATGAATATATTCATACACACACACATCAACGTAAGTCAATATACTTATCTATATATATAATGCATATATATGTATATACATAGACACATATGTACACAACACATGGAGGAGTGTGTGCGTAATATATATATATATATATATATATATATATATCACTTCGTCGGTTGCGACGACGAGGGTTCCAGTCGATGCCATCAACAGAACAGTGTGCTCGTAAAATAAACGTGCAAGTGGTTGAGCACTCCACAGATACGTGTACCCTTAACGTAGTCCTCGGGGACATTCAGCGTGACACAGAGCGTGACAAGGCTGGTCTCTTTGAAATACAGGTACAGCAGAAACAGGAAGAAAGAGTGAGACAAAGTTCCGTCGCCACCATTCCCTTGGGTGTTTTCGCTCAATAAACACTCACAAAGCCCGGTCTGGCAATCGAGACCACGATCTTACAACCGGGAGTTCACTGCCCTAACCACTGGGCCATCACACACACACACACACACATATATATTTGCTATCAATCCACACAACACAAATCTTATACATATACCTACAAGAAATTACACAAATACACTCTGTATATCTTCCAGTCATACATACACAAGAATCACATTCGTTCATACTTTTATACATACGTAAATGTGTGTGTTTGTGTACTTAGACAACCGGACAATGTAGAATTCATTTACCCAATCATTCCTCACTGTCTGTCTGTCTGTCTTTCTCTCTCTCTGTTTCTCTCCCTCCCTCTTAGAATAACTTTCAATCTCGGTGTAACTTTTAATCTTTCACGCAGAAGTTCAAACTCCTCACTCGCCATTATTTACTCAGTCGTGTTTCTTCCTTTTCCTTAATTCCCAATTCCAGAAATGCATTCGTTCAATATTCTTCGTCCACTCTCTCACCCAACTCTCGCTATCTCTTTTCTCTCTCATTCTCTCCGCATTTTTCTCCATAGTTTCATACTTTTTCATCGATTTTATCTCTTCCACTTCCACTCTCACACTCACACACATCTCAGCTATTTATATGCTCATACACACACACACACACACACACACACACACACACACACACACACACACACACACACTGT
>NC_068986.1:110908857-110909432 GCF_001194135.2 Octopus bimaculoides
ATGACTTTGCTAATATGTGAAGTTAGAGAGATGGGCCTGTAGTTCCCAGTCTCTGCTCTGTTTCCGCCTTTATGGATAGGACATATGGTGCCTTCCTTCAGCTTTTTGGGAAGTTTACCATTTGCAAGGAAACTCTGGAAGAGTATCCGGAGTGGTCCTGCTAATTCTTGTTTACACGACTTTAAGAGGACAGCCGGGAAACCATCGGGGCCAGTTGCCGAATTTAAGCTCATTTCATTTATGGCAGCTATTACATCTTCCTCTTCAATGTCAATGTAGGTAATGAATGCAGTCTTTTACTGCTGAGTGCTATTGTCAAAGAAATCAGCTGGGTTCTTTATCTGCATGTGACTCAGAGGAGAAGTGAAGACACTCTTAAATTGTGCACTGAGCACTTCACTTATCCATGTGGGATCCGCCGTCAGTGAGCCATTACGCAGGAATAGGGGTCCTATCTAATACTGTACCGTAGCAGTCTCTTTTGCAAATCTATAGAAAGCCTTGGGGTTTGTTTTTATGTTTTCTACTGCTCTCTTCTCCTTCTCTGCTCTCTCTTTTTCATGGGAGAGTTTAAT
>NC_068986.1:110912859-110916518 GCF_001194135.2 Octopus bimaculoides
AAATACATACAAATACATGCAATGTACATTTAGACATACAAGAGAGATGTCCATAACAGGACATCTAACCCGCTAGAAGGAGCATATGTATCTATCTATTTATCAGTCTGAGTAGAAAGTAAGCAACGTTTTGAAACATGAAATTCATTAAAATATAATTCAACAATGCGGAAATTTGATTCTCCAGTAAAATGAACACATTGTCCCCAACGAGTTATAAGATTGTTTGTTCGGGTAACGTTAGGATCTGGGGTTCTTGAACTGAGGAACTCTTTGTAAGCACTTTCAGCGTCGGTTTGATTTTCGAACTCCCTGTCTCGCAGGTAACCATCAAAGTGCATGAAAGGGAGAAAGGCCTGGGGAATAAGCTGGTTGGAGTAGCCAAGATCCCTCAACTTCTGGAACGTCATTATTGAAACTCGTAGTCGAGCATTGTCTTGGAGAATGATTGGCCCTTTCTGTTGACCAGTCTCTGATGGAGAAGTAGAAGTTTTCCATTCATTTTGGCAATTTCATGGCAATATGTTTCTGCGGTAATGGTTTTTCCGGATTTTAAGAAATTATAGTGCATGAGTCTAGCAGTACACCACCAAACAGTCACCATGAGCTTCTTTTTGAAGAGCCCAAGTATAGGGAAGTTTTTCGAAGCTTTATTTTGGTCCACACACTACGAAGAACGATTTTAGTCCTTCTTCAGAATCCACATTTTATCGCCAATTACAATACGGTCGAGAAATAGGACGAGCAAATTTCATATATGCTCGATTACTGATTTTCATGCAAATCGTACGGTACCCATTTGTCTATTTTTTTTTATTTTCAATCGCATGCAAATGGCTGTAGGCAGTTTTCTGGATCACGTGAAAAGTTATTTTATCAGTTCTCGAGCGGTTTTACGTGGATCTCTCTCAAAGACGGTCTTTAATTGACCGTCATCGATGACAGATGGGCGTCCACTACACTCATGTTCTTGAAGGATTAGGTGTCCACTGCAAAATCGTATATACAATTTTCGACCTGACCACTCACTGGTCATTTCCTCACCAAACGTTTCGTTGATATCGCGAACGGTTTCAGCTGCTTTACGTCCTTTTTTGAAGTTGAATAGCAAAATTGCTTGAATATCGCGTTTCCAAAGTAACACCAGTGAAAAATCAATGTTACTTTATTGATGCATTTGGTCAAGTCTATGTCTGTATTATCAGACAATTGCAAAACATTGTTTAAAAAGATTCAAAACACTGCAAAATCCCGGTACAAATTCTTCGTTTCAAAACGTTGCTTCCTTTTTTATTCAACCTAATATAGATACATGCATACCCTTATCAATATCAGTCTATATGTGTGTGCTTGTTAGTGTGTAGATAGCTAGATGACCTCATATAGATATACATATAAATATAGATATAGGAAAGGAAGCTGGAAATGCTCTGGGATTCCTTTTTATTTTCGTTTTAAGATTTTATAAAAATTTCATGTGTGAGTGTGTGTGTTTGTGAATACGCATACATGTGTGCGTTTGTGTTTGTGCATAAGTGTTTGTGTGTGTTTAATTCTTATAATTCTACAAATGTGGGAATACCTGTTGAGTGATTAGACACCCTTAGATATGAAATAACTTGCTGAGATGTACTGAAAATGTACTGCGTTGCTATACGTGCGTGTATGTAGAAAATAAATATATCTGAGTGGGTTATAGTGAGAGAGAGAGACAAAGGGAGAGATGTATGGAGACACAGAGATATTGTGTGTAATTGCGTGCAAATATATACGTAGAGTTCCAATTGTCTATAAGTATCTGCGAGTAAGTGCGAATACAGTTGCACAGGGGGAATTATAATATAAATTCAATGGAGGACATCGTGTCGATGTAGTTGAGAAGTCATTGAAGGAAGCTGTATGTGACGTGTTCTTCAATTCTCTGGGAAATTCCATGTCTTTTTAAATGTGACCATTCTTCTTGACGTTAGGATAAATGTAGTCTCATACATATGCCTGCACACTCAGACATATGTTTGTATGTCTGAGTGTTTTAATGTCTATGTATGTGTGTGTGCTTGTTTGTGTGTGTGCTTGTTTGTGTATGTAGATGTCTGTGTGATTGTTTGTGGTTTTTTTTGTATAATCATCCTCTTTCTCTCCACCTGTCTGCCTTTCTCTCTCTGCTTGAAGATATACAAACGTGTACGTATATACGAGTCCCAAAATCTTGCCCGTATGTGTGTGTGTCTGCGTGTGTGCTTGTATGTGTATGTCTGTATGACTGTTTGTGAGTGGTTTTGTGTAATCATCCTCTTTTTCTCCCCCTCTCTGCCTCTCTCTCTCTGCTTAAAGATATACATACGTGTACATATATATGAGTCTGAAAACCTTGCTCGCATACGTGTGCCTGTGTGTGTGTGTATTCTCGGATAGAGCGATGTTGGGAGATAGATTATATATACAAAGTCAGCGTGTTGTACAGATAAATGAACGGGGTTAGATGATGAATATAAACATTTATACGTAAACTAAATGATGGTAGATTTATAAACATTCTGTTTATAAGTAAATTGTAAAACTTAAGAGTGAATGGCTTATAAATGGAAATCATATAATAGCAGATATCGTGCATATATCCCTATGCTATCCTATTACATCCGAAGTTAAACTGACGCATTCGAAATAAATTGAAGACAGTCACATAGAATAGCACGTTCCTTCTTTCTACTTTTTCACTTCAAATTTCGTCGAACTTAAACTTGTATTCACCATTCTGGGGTCGATATAATATACCAGTCGATTACTGGGTCTGATAAAGCTTTTTATCTCTCTCAGAGATACGTTGATGTCGCTTTTAGTTTATCTCATGTCGTTTTTCTTCTGTAAATGAATCGGATGCATCTAATAAGAACCTGTTCTCATAAAAATATAATTTATTGCAAAACACAGGGGCCGGAAATGAAGAATGATTAAATTTGAATGATTACCTTCGTTATTTCATTAATATTGGAAGGTGATAAGCTGGCAGGATAGTCTCCAGGATACTTCAAAATTCTTTTAAGCTTCTTCTCGAATTCATCTTTAGTGAAGTACGACATTTCAGCGACCCATTGAATAAACTGTTCATTTGTTAATCAAAGCCGTACAAGTAACTTATTTCTGCAGCGCAAAAATGCCTCCTTATATACAGGAGATAAATTCTTTGAAGCATTGCCAGCTCTACTCCAAACACTACTGACTCTTTCATAAGAAGAGGTACCTAGATACTCTTCTTATGAAGATTAACAATACACTTCATTAAGTCCTGAAATACTCACTTACATACCAATGATGCACCACATCATATCTTGTTAACAGAAGTGCCACCAAGCTTTCCATTCCCAATTCCTCCGTCTACGCAGGCTTTGTAGTGACAACCGTGACTTTGAGATTCAGTCTCAACTCATGGCTCACCACTTCATCCTACAGGGATATCCCCTCACCACCACCCACACCGCCCTTGTCAGAGCACGTCACGAGGACCATGCATCTCTTCTCCACCCCTGAACCCGCCCTGTCGTCTCCCGCCTCCCTTTTCCCCTCAGCTACCATCCCACCTCTCCAGCGCACCATTCTCCGAGCTTTCCGGCGCCTCCAGTCCTACCTCTCGACCTCACACATCTTCCTTAACCGACCCT
>NC_068986.1:110916725-110917832 GCF_001194135.2 Octopus bimaculoides
ATCACTGACCCTATCGCATCACCGACTCCTTCACCTGCACTTCTACCAACATCATCTATTGCATCTTCTGCTCTCTCTGCCATTCACTGTACAGCGGTCAAACGGGGCGCCGCCTGGCCGACCGATTCGCGGAACACCTCCGAGACATCAACGTTTGCAATGACACCCCGGTGTCACGCTATTTCCGCAATACCGGTCACTCCTTACAGCAACACCTGTTCGTATTTGGATTGTCCTTGCACAGGGGCCATCCGGACTCCCGTTTGCACCGTGAACAGGAATTAATCTTCTCTCTTCTCTCCTTTGCACCACATGGGCTCAACTCCCCTCCTCTCTTCATCTAAACCCATCCCCTTGCCTCTCTCCCCTTCCGCCCTCCATCGTACTTCCTCTCCCCTCCTGCTCCCACTCCTCTTTACTTCTCTTCACTCCTACTTCTCCTCTTACCCTCTCGTACTCTCTTCCTCTGTCTCCCATACCCACCTTCTCCTTCTCTTATATCAACCTCCCCCTCCCTCATAAGCCCATCCCAGCCCTACATACTACTATCCCACCTCATCCTATCCCTTACACGCACCCCCCAACTTCTGCCTACCCATACACCCCTACCTCACCTTCAACCCATGCTTTCCCCACTCGCCTCTCCCACCTCCCAACAAACACCCTCACATTACACCACGCTACACCATATCCCACATCACTTCACAACACAGCATCACGCACACACTAACAATGACCCATTCTCATCCCCACATTTTCACACGTACATACACACATGCATACGTTAAGATCACCAGCATTCTCTCACACACACGCACCTTCTCGTCTCGGGGTCACCACTGCTTTGTCATCTCCCCTATTTCTTATCTCTCCTGTGTGATCCTTCTGTCCGGCATTCGCTATGATAGATCGCTGACAACTACATTCATATTTTTTTCTCTCCTTGTTTCTTTCTGTGTTCCTTTCTGCTGAAGAGCGTAGGCTCGAAACGTTAAAGACTTTCTCTATTCCCGAACGTTATACTAATACATCCATTTGTTGTTTACACCACTTGTCTTCGTCTGTTGTTCTTTTCGTAAATTCTCCTACACACACACACACATATAT
>NC_068986.1:110917842-110932023 GCF_001194135.2 Octopus bimaculoides
TTGTTTACACCACTTGTCTTCGTCTGTTGTTCTTTTCGTAAATTCTCCTACACACACACACACATATATATATACATAGTGTATATATACATATGTGTGTGTATGTATATATATATATATATATATATATATATACATATATATATATATACCTTTATATATACACACTTTCTATGTCAAATCTGCAAGTAATATTTTTACAACAATTTATTACACATCGAAAAATTAGCAGACAATGTATATTGCGGAGTAAATATTTATCGTATTATAATAGCCGAAAGTGACAGCATACCTACACTTTATTCGTACTGCCAAGAAAAGTCACCTTCTGATAATATATCTAGATGTTCACTACAGCAGTGCCTGAAAATAATTAAGAACAGTTAAGTTATCATTCCTTGAATTCAGTCTTTCTCATTCGCTTGTCATCCATATAAAATACAAATGGCTGGGAGGTAATATAGTAGAATGTTTCTGAAGACTTCTTCAACTGTTAAAAATCCGTCAATCTGTCTGTATAATAAACAAGCAGAAAGAAGACCGATAAAGGAAATAGAGACAACGTATATATGAAAGAGAAAAATGCTTTGTAGTGTAATAAACAATGATATTACCTGATATTGTTTTGTATTTCAAAGAAAGCATCTTTGAACTTTAAGAGATAATTTTTAGCGATACTTTCATTGGTCAGATAAAATTGGAATGAAATGATGCGGAAATATGTAATATTATATTTTGTCTGGGTAACTAGATTTATTTTTTATTACCTTTTTAAACAGTAATATTGCAAATATATGACAAAGGTTACTGGAAATCAGAGAGACAAAACCCACGCTTGATTCATTAAATAAACAAATGCTTAAAAGTGTAGGAGAAGAAATTTGTTTTAAGTACAGCAACATAGCAAGTAAATGTATTACGCTGTTCTATTGGAAGAAACATACGAAATACAGGCATGGTATGTGGTGTGGATGCGAAGGTATTCGCGCGCGCGCATACCCAGAAGCACAAGCACACACACCATATAAGTATATTTATATACACACACATATGTATATATTGAGAAAAAATTCAAATTACGATAAACGTAAACAAACAAATGTTGTTTGCTTTAGAAGCGTTGAGATGTCTTAGAAAGTCAAAGACGTGATTTTTAAATTCTCAAACGCAGGATAATGGTAATAATATAGCCTGAACAGGATAAGCTACCCCTATTTTGCAGAAAAGTGTTGGCGGCCGGCTATGAGACTCGAACTCACACCTCTGCGATTACGCGTCGCTGTGCTCTAACCATATATATCTATATATATTCACACAAATGCATACATCTCTATTTTCTTGTTATTTACTCTGTACTGAGTCATAGAGAGCTTACAAGTCCTGCGAACTGTATATTATACGATGTATTCTACACTGATTCATCACTGAGTTTATTTCACACACTTAACATGCACCACATAGAATAGCATTGAAGTTAGAGACCTAAAAATGCTTATTAAACAAAGATTATATAATTTGCATATGACTATTCACGTGCATGACAAAAATGAATCGTATCCTCTTGACTAGATGTGGTTCTTATTCTGTTTCCAGACAAGTCGAAGGCTCACAGAAACAGTAGGAAAGAAAACAACGTAATAAAGTAAAAAGAAAAAAATGCTTATAATATCAAAACGTATAGCAATTATAAATTTGTAAAGCGATAACGTTCTCGGTTGAGTGATCTCCCACATTCGTGAATTAATATAGTTCAGATGTAAGAATATAACAGGTGGTAAACCATTTTCTCACAGGAGAGAACATTCTGCTATCGCTACAAATGAGAACCTAACGGAACCTCAATCTCACTCGAGTTCTAATATTCATATGCGAGGACTAATCAATAAATATCTGGACTGTTGCTATATTAACGAAGCTGATGGACGCAGAATGAAACCGATTGGCGAAGATTGACCTTGAAATGTGCTCTGTATGCACACTGAAACTTTAACATTCTAGCTCACTTCCATGGTTTATAGAAGTGCTTCGAAGTAACGTGTGTAGCGTGTTATCGTCGCATCGAACATGACAGAGAAAGTTGCCATGATGATACCAGCTCAGAGGCCTGCACAAAGTTGCAGAAAGTATATGAAAAGGAGTGTATGAGCCGTAGACAAGTGGACGGGTAGTTCAGACGTTTCCAAGATGGCTGAAAAATGTCGATATTGACGAAGGTTCTGGGAGACACGAAACCCGATGTCCGAAAAACATCGCAGATGTGCGTGAAGCTGTGAAGAGAAATCGAGTATTTGCAGATTAGTAACGGTTCAGTTCAGAGGATGTGCAGATTAGTTATGGTTCAGTTCAGTTCATTATCATTGAACATTTGCCGAATTTGTGCAAAAACTGCTTTCAACTGACCAAAATGACACTTGGGTTTCAATTGCACAAGATCTTGACCAAGTCAAGGACGATGAAAATTTTTTGAAAAATATGCACAGGCTTCTGAGCAGGTATCGCCAAGCATTTGGCAAGGTTTGATGCAAATTGTCTGCTTACACTTCTGTCATTTTCAATGCAATGATCACACGCTACACACCTTCCTTCCAAGTACTGCTGGAAGTGATTTAGAAAGTTAACACTTACTGAACCTGCAGAGCAGTGTTCAAGGTCAGTATTTGCCAAGCAGCTTTACTTTGCGTTCGTTAGCTTCGTTGTTATGGCAAGAATCCATATCCTTATTGATCAGATCACGTATTTACATATATATGCACACACACACATACATATATACATATGCATGTGAGCATATTTTCGTACTTGCATATATACATGCATACATAGAGATAGATAATTAGATACATGCAGGTACTTTGTGTGTATTAACCTGCTCTCAAACGAAATTATCTTCAGTAATTTATTAAACGCTATCATAAGAATTTCTTCTCAATTTTAGAAAAAATAAAAATATGAAAAGCATATATTGGACCGCTGCATCACCAGTATAGCTTTTCCGTAAATTTCGTTTTACTTGAATACTTAGCTCCGTGCTCTGGAAGCAATGTCTACCTGAAGAAAACAAATTATTTCTTGCGCCAATATCATTTCAGGCATCGAATGGTTACGTTACATTCGTTTGGGTACCAGTGCTACGGCTGCTCATCCGTCAAGTGAAGTAAGCTACTAATACTATCGCTCTCATCCTCTCTGACTATATATATATATATATAGAGAGAGAGAGATAGATCCTTCGCTAACTCTCCTGTTTCTCTCACTTCTTAGATAATCGACTGCCGTAGTTCACCGCGTTGCAGCTATCTCTTGCATAGATGTATCTCGATATTGTAAGGTATTAAAGTTACATGGTTTATGTAATGTTTTCTACCTTCTTAAACACATATTCATAATTTAGACAATGACATACAGTAAACTTTCTAATTTATAACTCAGAATTTATTGAAACTTTTAGTGATAATCCTGATATTTGCAGGACACAGGACATAATAACTTGCATTTTTATAATAACTTACATACGTAGACGTAGGGTTACACAAACATACACATACGTCCGAGAATCTGGAAGTGTGTAAATGAAATGATGTTTGGCATGTGTATATATTTGCAGATGAACAACGCTCAACAAAATTTACGTACAGCCGGAGAAAATGATAAAATGCCACAGTATTGGTTTTTATAGATATTAAAGTGAATTTAATAGGAGCATAAACGACAAGTACGCTCTTATCGCAAAGACGTCATAAAAAATGTATTTTGTAAAAATACCAGTCGTTAAGTAATACCTAACGTAATATCGAGAATGTCGTAAAATATACGCAGTTCTGTGTTATCTCTACCAAAGGAAATTAATTTTGGAATGTAAATCGACTCTTATCAGTTATCAATATAATTTTCACATTATCATATTGTCGGTCTAATGTATTACGTAACTACATAGTCAGAGATTCATACCTAATGCAAGCGCTGTGTTTCAGAATATACAAATGTGTATTCATAAAATCGTATAATTACACAACTCTGTATTATGTATATGTATAGTGTAACGCAAGGATATGGGGGGGGGCGGGTATGTGATTCTGTGTTAGAGTTAGCGAATATATATACATACATATAAGCACAAACACATACATACACACATATATATATATATATATATATATATATATGTGTGTATGTCCTGCCTGAGATACAATTTTATAACGGTCATTCTACGTTCAAGCTAAGTACGTATAACACTGAATTACGAAATAAACATACATTCATATATGAGCAATATCTGAATATAAATATCCATAATTGCTACGCATATGTGCCGTGATGTATGTGACAGGTGAAATTGAAAAAGAAAATCTTATGAAACACACACACACACACACACACACGTTTATATGTGCGTGTGTATACAATCACACAGGTATGCATATATTTGTGTGTGCATGCGTATATATAATATATATTTATATAGGAATATAGAGATATATATACACGCGTTTAGATGTGTCACTGATATGGTTTCCTGTATATTCACATATCGTTCTCCAAACACTCAAGATTGTTTACAGCCAACAGACTCTGCTGAGTTATAATATATCATTACGATTTAATATAAACCTTCATTTTATTCAGCCAGGAATATTGCTGCTGTCATTGGAAATTACCAATCGTTCTTATTCCTCAGAATATGTTTCAAAGCGTTGCATAATAGCTATAAATTCTACAGAAATTCGATACACTCTCTCTGGACTCGAATTACAAATATCCATCTATATTAATATCTTCAAGTTTTCTGCGAATAGTATGAAGCCCCGTAATTTTCACAGAATACTGACCCAAGGGAAGCGTACACGTACACGCATATTTCATGATTAATTTATATGCATATATATTTATGAATGTGATTTTGTATATATACATATACTATATATGTATGTGTGTATGTGTTTGTGAATTTGTGTGCATGTATACATCATATATATATATATATATATATATAATGTACATGTATAATCTGCGTGCGTATATTCATTTACACATGTACGTATTTATATACACTATCGCACACATTTTTTTACCTACACACATATTCAGATGTTTTACAATATGCAAATATGAATATTCTGATAGATGTAAAAAGTGAAGTGTATAGCAAAATGCAATTATATATATATAAATACCTGCATATATATATATATATGCATACATGTAGCTGTGTGTATGCATACACACAAACACATACATATATGTGTGTGTGTGTGTGTGTGTGTGTGTGTGTGTGTGTGTGTGTGTGTGTGTGTGTGTGTGTGTGTGTGTGTGTGTGTGTGTGTTAGTTCAGTGTCACCAATATGTACTTGTGTCAATTACGAATTGCACTGAAAATCTCTTTCTGAATAAATCTGATTTTGATTTACACTCACATAAAACATAATCAGGCACAGATACAACTTTATTTTTTATTACGCACTCAGACCGTCTCTGTATAGACACACTGAAACACAAATTCTTAATTGCTTATTTTTGTTTACTAGCTTCAACTCGAAAGCTAACGCCATGTTGGAGAACCGACGTTAGCTTTGTTACATCTTCACTGCGAGAAACCTCCTGTAGTATGTAAGTTTTGGTGAATCAGTGACTTTGTTGTCGCTAGGTAGGTTCATCCAGAACTCTTGACCGGAGGAGATCCAGTTTTCTGTACACACAGGCATTCACACCTACACACACATGCGTGCGCGCACATATGTATGCCCGTGTGTATATATGCGTGTGTGCATGATATACAATTCATATGTGTCTGTGTTTTAACAAATCCAACCCATGTGCCTGCATTTGATGGAAAATACATAGACCTAGACCAGGAAGTCTTCTACTCCGCCATTGTCAACAACAGTGCCTCTTAGTTTACCCACTTAAGACTTCAATTTAACACAACTATTGCAAATTAAACCGAATGCAAGAAACGACATCATCCGGTTACATCTAATCCCTAACAGAAAATTACAGATTTTATTTCTTTAAAGAAAGAATGAACATGAAAATGTGAGCATTTTGCTAAAACAAAATGAAACGAAAATAGGAAAAAACTGTCAAAATCATGTCTAAATGTAACCACTCCACTTCGGGGATCGAATGGGCATTGCACCTCATTTTATCATTATTCATAATTCGTCATTTCATTTCTTTTCTTTTTTCTTCCTTGCCCGATTTATTTTTTATATTTTTATTTTCCAGCTTTTATGTTTTGTATTGTAAAATTTAGTCCCTTGTGGGTAATAAAACAACGAGGACGTTGGTGTTGTAGATTAACAATTGTTTGTTTGAGTTCTGAGTTTCGGCATTCTTGACCACAGTTTTGGACTGTTGCTGCATAATGAAGGCTTTCTCGTCGAGACTCTCCGCTGTTGGAGAATTGGTGCGCATCACTGTTGAAGATTATCGTTGTGCGACTAGCGCGTGAGTATTTTTGCTGTTTTCTCCCCATTGTGGGGCTGAAAAGATCGTTTTTCAATATCGTAAACGCTGAGAGCGACGCAAAAACCGCTGCAGTAGGAACAGTTCCGTCGTTGGACCTGAAGCAGATAATAGTGAATAAGGAGGAAATACGAAGAAGTGAACAATATATACAAAAGGGGGCAGACGCAATAAAACTAGTCCCTTCAGAAGGAACGGTCGAGGATAAAAGTGATAGGTCGGTGGTGTGCCGCACTTAAGCAATCGCCACCAATAAAATTGAGAACCTGTCGGAGGGTGGCCTGGAGGCATGTTTGGGATCCCTTTTAAAAACGGCAACCTTCGTGAGCCGAGGAAAAAATATGGTACGGTGGAAGTGAGTTTTGCTACCAAAGAGGAGGCTGCCTCACATCCCATCACTATTTTATGCTGTGAAAAGTTGACGCTATTGCCAAACTACAGGGGCAGGCGAAGTGTAGGCATTCGCGTTGGAAGGGTGCCACCAGAAATAAAGCCGGAGTGGTTGGTAGCAGCTGTTATGGCTACCACCGAGGAGAATACCGAAATAGTGTCAGTGGGAAAAACGATCAAGTTGAACTGAAGCGGGTACGGTGACGAGATGTAGCTTTTTGCCACGTTCAAGGACATCGAACAGGTCCCCGACCAGATACAGATTCCAGGAGAGAGTTCCTTAAGAGTGATTATTGAGGGAGGAAGACAAAATTGTTGAGTGTGGAATAAGCGGTAACATGAAGATGCAGTGCCCCAAGCACAAGACTTCTTAGAGTGAGAAGGCTGTGGAGAGGGACCAATTGACGCAATAACGGAGACATCGAAAGGCATATGGAGTGCGCCAGGGATAAAGAAGATGTGGAGTCAAAGAAAGGCAGAACGAAAGCGACAAGTGAGGAGGAGTGACGGGTTTATCAGCCCCAAATAAAAGGTGACAAAGGAAAACTGTGAAAGACCAGCAACAGAACCGAATAAGACATCCAAAGAAAGAAAGGAACCGCCTATATTTAAATACATGCAGACGATTGAAACAGAACCAAAGGAGCGGGAAACAGTAGAGGAGACTGAAGAGCAGATTTTGAAAAATAAGGCATTTGTAGTTTACTATGGAAAGGATGTGGACGTGGAAAAGGGGATTTCCAAGTAAAAGGGTTTTATAAGTGTGAAACTACCCTGAGAGAACGTCACCGATCGATAAAAGTGTGTATTATTGAACGAAGACAGATAAAAATCGTTTATAAAAACATATGCAAAGTATATAATTTCAATTCAGCGGCCGGTGGGGTTTGATACCCTACGACCCATGATTCAAAATAAAGACTTGGAAAGTTTAAAATATTGTAAAATATGAACATTTAAAAATGAAGATGTGAACTTCAAAAAGGAAAAAAAATAAAAAACGTTCAGAAAAGAACGTCTCAATGTAACCACTCAACTTCATTTGTCGAGTGAACGTTGCGCCTCATTTTATCATTTTAATTGTTTTTTTTAATTATTTTTTTTTCTTCTTTACTAGTTTTCTTTCTGTATTTTTTACTTCTTCGGTTATGTGTCCTGTATTGTTTTGTAATGTCCCATCTATGCTTGTCCCCTTGTGGGTAATAAAAAAATCAGGACGTTGGTGCTGACTTGGAGGAGGTTTGCGTTATCTGAATGCTCGTTATTATTATTACTACTACTACCACCACCACACTACTGTTATTATTATTATTAGCAGCAGTAGTAGTATTGAAGCTGTCGCACAATATCCAATATCGTGATGTTATGAGTTGAAGTTATTGTATATGTCGGGGATTTCTACTGTCTGTTAAGTCAAAGATGGACCCCAAGCAGATAGTACTTTTAGCAAAGTGCATACAGTTCCAAGAAAAGGCGATTTTCCAATACACATAGATTGTAGGGTATATTTAAAGTTTCCAGATATTTCTTCAGGATGGTTGGTATTGAACCTAATGCTCAGGTGACAACAGGGACAAACTTTATGACTCTCCTCGTAGCTGCCACACCTTCGCGATCTCTATTCTCAGATCTCCATATTTACCAATTTTTTTCTCATTCTTTCATGATGATATGTTGATCTGTTTATCCCTCTTCGGTGCTCTAACACCATGTTTGCCTCGATGTCAAATCCTACAGGATTTTTGCCCTACTGTTCTCCATTATTTTTTCGGGTGTATGTTGGTACCAAGCACACATTGCCTCCTATGCATACTTCTGGAATAGTATGCAGTGAGGTTCTTGTGCTACCTTGTGTCTTCGCTCGTACCATTTCCGCGCAAATTTTGCACAAGCAGTAACAATGGGATTCACGCTTCTCCTACACGCTTTTCTCACATATTCTGCCCAAGTTCGTTGCACTTACTTTTTAAGACGTTTAGGTCTTACTTGCTCGAGTTCATTCTGTGAGAAGGGACATCAACCTGTTTTTAGAGGTCCCACTTGGTCTCTTTATGCAACCTTATAAGCTTTGGTAATTCAATGTTAAATTATCATGGAAGACACTCAGTACTCAAGCACCAGTCTCAAAATCCTAGCCGTCCCCAATAACGTAGTTTTAGGGGCCTCGAGTGCCCTCGTGTCTATTCCAATTCTTATAGGATGCATTATATCTTGTATTTACAACTTATTTTACGGAACCTGGGTGTCAAAATTCGTATATATGTCTACAAATAATGCGTCTATTGTTCGTAACTGTATTTGTATTTCATTAAAACCTGTGTCATATCAAACGGGGCAGCAGGTACCAAAAAGCGTGTATTAGGAATGGGAATTAAGGAGAATGACAATTGTGTACAAGTATTCGGTGCATTCAAATATATACTCGATATTTGTGACCCACAACGGCTGAATACTTTTGAATAACACTGGCAAAAATATACAAATAACGAATTAAGACTGAAACAGGATGTATTTTATATAGAAGACGATTCATGCATGAAGTTGTTCAGTATAACAAAACGAGAAAGCAACATGAATAATGATTAAATTAAATGTATGAAAACGAGCAACGTATAGAATATATTAAATAAAAATATATACATATGTTGGTCATTCACTCTAGTTTTGAAATATTACTCTGGAAGGGAATTGTCTTGGTGAGCGATTCATATAATTAGTCATTTTATTCCCAGTTCGATACAAATTCAATTCAATATACATACACAGAAACGTGCAAATATATTTATAGATGCACACATAAATGCATGTATACTTACACATAGCAATGAAAGAAATGTGTGTATATGTGTCTTTGTGCTTGTGTTTATCTTCCCCCACTGTTCGATAACCAGTGTTGGTATGTTTGCGTCCTGTAATGTAGCGATGAGGTATAAAGAAAAAAAACGACAGAATGAGAACCAGATTTAAAGAATATAAGTAGTGGGATCGATTCCTTCGTCTAAAAAGCCTGAGGTTGGGACCCTAGCATGGCCGTAGTTAAATGACTGAAAGAAATAGTAAGTAAAGGACACACACACACACATATATACGTATATATATATATATATATATATATATATATATATATATATATATATATATATATATATATATATATACACACAGATATTTTTGGGACATTGAAATGTTATCTGGAATACAAATTTTGTTCTAATATTTAGTCGTTAATATATCGGATAAAATATGTACCTCGGCCAGAAGCAGGGTGATGAGCCACTCATATTGGATCGATCCACGTTTCTTCAGTATCACACACACACACACACACACGTGTATATGATAAAACAGCGCGTGTATGCTTGCCGGTATATACGTATACTTGTGTAAATCTATGTATGTTAATATGTCGATGATATACCCGTATCGATATAAGATGTACGTGTATGTTATATCGCAATATTTATATTTGTATAGATCATCTTTTTATATGGTGGTCGGTGCATTTTCAATATGTTTAATGGGTTCTGCTGAATATTGTGACAAGCCGCAGATTACTACTGCAGGATGGGAATCAGCCAATTATAAGAACTGTCTTCTAAAGTTTCCAACTTTATAGGTATTTATTCGATATGTTCGTAATCTTTAGTTACACACTGACATCGCTATTCATACTTACTCACTAGGACACATAGCTATTCGAGAGTATGTACACACACGCACACATACATACACAGACAAGCACACACAAGTTATTAGATACCGAATCTGCATAAATATTTAACTCTGCATTTCTGTTCAGCGATATTTTCCTCCAGTAACAGAAACTGATGAAGTTAGACCAACGAATGTCTATGTGTGAAGAACGCAGTCATTGTTTCTCCTAATCTAGGACTTTGCCATTATTTAGTAGTAGAAAAGTTAGTGTCGATATAACCAAAGTAAATATACATTATAGAGAAGGTTAATCGACCATACAGGGTCAATCATAGTGATTTAAATATTAAGGCAATCAATGTACCTATTAATTATGCTAATCTCATGAATAAATTATTATTGCGCTCTAAAATTATACTTAAGATGTGATTACACATCACTCATTAAAGAATAACATGAAACAATACAAAAATAGGAAGATATATTTTACACGTATAAATACTTGGACGTTGTTTTGTTTTTGTATTAAAGACAAATAAAGGGCGTTTGATAGAAATGGTGACACTAGAACCACTGTGCAAATGTACGCATTATCTGACCTCCAAGAAATATTACTGGAGTAATGCACTGCATCATGTAGTTTGGCAAGCAGATATCTTGAAACTGAAGTTGGATAATCAAACAAAAATCCTTTTAAATATGTACATATGGAAGAATATCAAGAATACTTTGAAAAGGATAAGTTTAATGAAGAAGCATTACATGTAACAAATATCATGCAAACATATTATTAATAACAACTATTAGAAAAGGAAGCTAAATTACTTTGGTAAAAGCACACTGATTAGATGGTAAATGCTGGAGAGGACAACCAAGAAGAAACTGTTTTGATATGATCAAGGAGTGGACTTAACCGAATGAAGATCATCGATACTGAATCCGCTGAGTGCAGATGATACCTGATAAGGATGATGATCATAACTAGAATATTTTTATCCTGATCTGCTTTATCAGAACTGACCTATTGCAAAACAAATTTAGCATAAACGAACTGGAATTCCATTCACCACACCGGTTACATCGGTTGTACTTGTTAGTATAGCGTTAACAACAAAAATCTAAGGAAATGCAATTATGTATCGAGGAACAAGATATGTTATGTTGGTAAATAATGCTTTGATTTCTTTTCTTTTTTTTGTTTTTGTTTTGACAGAAATGTATAAAGCATATTCTCACACGTTTCAATTATTTTCTCAGGTTTCACTGCGAAGAATAAAAGTGAGTTTTGCTGTGAAATGAAACAGATGTTGCTGAAATGAATATAGACAAGAAAATCTCAAAACGGAATTCAGAATCATACGCCAAGAATAATAAAAAAAAAAAGATATTTAAAACATTGATAATGTTCGATACGTCGGACTATATTAATCCGAATGAGAGACGGCCGCTTCCAGCCAAAACGTTTACTATGGATATTTTTAAAAATATTTAATAGCTCACTGTAGACAAACGGTAACCCGTCGACCAGTTGATTCTTCGATAAACACAGAAAAGTGTTTTAGTTTGGTGTAGTATATGTCCCTATATCATTGTTGTGATTAGTTAAATATAACAGTATGTACAAAAACAGAAAGTATGCATAATATTTATTATAATGGATTATATATTTACATTGATCCTTGGCTTACCACAAAACCTTCTTCAATTTGTCAATCCTATTAAGCCATCGAACGAATTCTATAGCATTTGCCTTTCAACAATTTCAAATATTTTAGCACAAAATGTCAGCTTCTCGCACCTGTAGCAATGTGTATCTCTTGTTACTATTTTGTGAAATATGTTATAATACCACGTGATCCTATTTTTCTTAGGAGACGACCAAGACAAGGTGTATATTTGCTTTTGATGCAGTGTCATCTTTTATCTTTTAAAACTATTGAACTTCCAGTTATTTATTTGTCAGCTCCAAATCACCGCAGACTGCGGTGACCTACGCTTCAGAACACTATCTGTGTGACCGTTCCACGTTTCTTTTTTCTTGTCAAAGAATAGTTTATTTCAAACTACATAAGTGAGTGAGACTTTCATTTTGATCGATATTTGTTTGTTAATTTTCGCAAGATATCTGATCATGCAAAGACAACACCGACATCTGATTTGCTGAAAAAATTTATCGTAGTTTCTTAACTTAGGATGTACTTTAAATTACAAGTGTATTGCCATACTTTTTAATATTCCAACACAAGGATAGCACCGACAGAAATAAAGTCTCATGTGGATAAATGTTTGCAGTAGATGACGTATATAGATGCTGTAGGCTCTATTGTCAAAAACCTACTGACTTTGAAATTTAAAAAAATATATCAAAATACGAAAAGAATTACTGTTGAGAAACCTGAAGAGATTTTTTAAACAATGCATCTCCCAGAAGAATACCTGAAGGAATCAGTAAAACAATTCAGGTTAGAAATCTAAGACCTCCGAGGAATACACGATGCATCTGGTGGTCAGTTTAGGATTCCCTGCAATATTTTTCGTATACGATAACTATCTAAAAGAATATTTCATGTAGTTCTTCTAGGCCATTTGGGAAATACAATGAGGTAAAAATTCACTGCGAAATAGAAAAGATATGCGCAGATCAACGGCTTAAATCTATTTTATTCCCGTGAGTAGTCGTCTTTAGATTATTTTCGAAAATTCAGTGCAATTACTTCGAATGGCCGAGTAGAAAACGGATGAACAATTTTGTTCCAACAACAAAAAATATTCGGAAGGAAACGTTCATTAAAGTTTTTGATATGAATTGACTTTTCTTTCGTTCTGTTACTTCTCTGACTATTGCTCGTTTGCTTATTCGTATGTGTTCGCACATATTCACAAGTATACACACCCGCACATGCATAGACTCACTTGTATGTATCTCGCTCTCATATATATATATATATATATATATATATATATATATAAACAAACGTGAAAGGCTTTGTAGGATACGGAGAGAAAGTTACTATGGAAAACTCACAGTATAATAACTGTATATTGATATATCATAATATTTATTCTCCGATTTGAAGCGACAATTTTTAAATAGAAACATATGACCGAAAAATGATGGGCTCACCCCAGGCAGAATCGGACTCACAAATCAACGCTTACACGGCTCCTTATACATCGGATACGGCTAAACACTCACTCATTAATTCTAATAAAACTTTGTTAATATAAGATTAAACTGTCTAATACTACATACAATATTCATAAACAAACCCGACAGGCTTTGTATGTTACGGAGCGAAAGCTACTGTCGCTTCAAATCGGAGAATAAATGTTATGATATATCATTATACAGTTACATACATGCATATATGTGTGTGTATAAATAAATATATACACACACACACATATATATATATATGCATATACATATGTTTATGCACACACACACACACATATATATATATAAATAAAGGTAAGAATAGAACAATATATTTATGTAGAGTGTTTTGTAAAATAAAAACTCAAGTAGATATATCGGTATAAATGTCATATATTGTGATATTATGGCCATACATATTGAATCAATAGAAATTTAGTTTAATTCAAGAGTATATAGTTATTAATATTTAATTAAGGTGGAAGCACATTCCAGGCAATCTATTTCTTTATATATAT
>NC_068986.1:110932454-110933333 GCF_001194135.2 Octopus bimaculoides
ACCTGTAATTTTGGATTTTGTCCCTAATATTATATATATATATATATATATATATATATGCGTGTGTGTGTGTATGTATGTGTATTTACGTGTGTGTGTTTATATATGCACACTTCTCCACGTATGTATGTAAGTGTATGATTTTGTATGTACGTGTATATACTTTTATGTAGTATTCATTCAAGCAAATTTGCTGTGTTTATCATTAGTAGAATTGAAAATTCAGAATATTATGGTTTCGTTTTGAGTTTTCCGTTGTTTTTTCTAATTGTGAAGGAAACACTCGTAACATATTCATACATGATGATGTACACCTATACACACAAATGTGCGTATCGATGTGCATGCTACTACACACACATGTACACATAGACAGGCACCACTAAATAGAGTCAAGTACACACATACAGACACACACATATTTTTATGTATGTAGACGCGTATATTTGCTTTATTAGAGATGAATATATAGTTGATGCTAGCGCAAAATTGTACTCGTACATTCACAATCACTTTACTATATAGTTTGAGAAATAACTGCTTTATATATATATATATATATATATATGAGAGAGAGATACACGTAAAAGAGGTCATATATATATATGCAGTTTCATACATATATATATATATGTGTGTGTGTGTGTACACTTATGCACGTAGAGAAATCAACTGAATATAGACACCCGCATAGACAAGTTTATAAACACGCACAAACACTTTAACAAATAAATATAGAACTGCACACACTTACAGACTCACAGATACGAACATAGAAAAACAGGAAACGCATGCTCTCTCTCTCTCTCTCACACACACACACACGCAATTACCTGCATTTATATATATATATATATATATATATATATATATATATAT
>NC_068986.1:110933343-110937629 GCF_001194135.2 Octopus bimaculoides
TATATATATATATATATATATATATATATATATATACATACACGCATACATACATACAACTTCGTAGAAGGGCATGTGGATATATTCTTGCCGTCCTGATGTGTTTTGCGATGGGGGTTATTTTGGTGGTTGTTAATTAGGTCACCAAAATTATTAATTAGGACATTCATTTAAAACATTGTTTCGAAAACACAATTAATGTGCATTAATGAAAGTGTTTCATAAAGTGGATCCTTATATTGAATGAGGTCAAATGTTTCAAATGCGGTGTCCTTTTTCTCTCTTATATTAGGTGTGGTGATGTGGACTTTACAAATTACCTCTTGTTAATGTTTGTGATGGTGATCAGGGATGTAACCATGTTGCTGGCCAGTCCTCACTGCTTGGGCTGTTGGCCAGTCTTCACTGCTTGGACTTATGATCAAATGATTTTACAGTCGTGAGTTGTCCGTTTTTACTCGTTATAATGCATCATAGACTACTTTAATCAATGAGGCATTCATTGACTTGTTAGAAAAATATGTGATTCCAAGATGATTTGGCAGCTATTTCTATCAAATAGATTAACTCTTTATAAGATCCTTCGCTTCGTCGAACATCTCTGTAGCAGTTTTCTTAGTCGTTCCCGTTGCTATCGATGTTCTTATCCTTGTTTTTATCTATACACTCAATAACCAAGAATTTCATCTTTGTGATGCAAAGCAACTTCGCTTTCACCATTTTGCATTTTGCATATATTATACTGTTTTGTCCATAAAGCCCTTCGACCTTTTCTAGAGTAGCGTGCGGTTTTTCGGATAACAGGCTGCTAGTTGTAATAGGTTGAGCAGCCGCGTTAGGTTTGTTTCCTGTTCTAATAAATATTGGTATGCATGGTGAAATCTTGGTAGATATCAGCATTGATCAGGTAAAGAGTTCACTGGCTGTGTTTATGAAGAAGACCATTGGCTCTTGTTAGATTCCTGTTAGTCTGAGGAAGCTTCTGGATGAAAAGATACATCGTTGTCACGACCGACTGTCCCATAATACCTTGAATCTTCATTCGACGTGCTATAAACACACATTCATCTTGAAACTGAAATTGTACTTTGACGAAACACACCAGCAATTGGCATACTCCTGTTCAACTCTACCGAAAAGTATTATGAATAAACATGCAAGTCATCATTTTCTGCGGTAATTCTGATAAAATTGACAAAGTGGCAGTGTAATTAGGGAGCTGTTTATAATAATTTCTTCCGTTTCTTTTCAAACACAGGCGAGATCTCAACGCAGTCGACAATGCAATTCATTCAGGGTGGATAATTAAGCAATGAATATATCGCTACTGTCCTCTCTCCACCATCGCAAAACCAGAATACAACGCTGAGTTGTACGAGTTGGTGCGAGGCTCACTTCATAGGTTCCATTTCTCGATGAATAAAGAAGACCCGATTGAGAGCTAGCAGCCTGTTCCCATGAAACATTATGCTACTCTTACATACGTTTAATGAGAAACAGGTATGTATAATATGACGGAGAATAAAATGTATCTATGTTAATGACAGGTCGTCTGAGATAAGTAGGATTCAAACGGTTACCATTGCATTTTGTGATAGGCCGATCCCAGTATTCCCGATCAAAAGAAGACAAGTGAAATGCGGAGAAGAAGCTGACCGAATGTAGATGATGTAACACTATATTTACTACTACTACTACTACTACTACTACTACATTATAAAGACGGTGAATGTAGCAGTTGTAAATTTAGTTGTAGCCGAAGTAGCAGCGGCAAGACTTATCAACGTGGGAACAAACTCGGAAGGAAAACTTCCATAGAAAAAGTTCTCATCAGAAGATATGTGAAAAAGCAATGGGCTCTTTATGAAGTCATCAGGTCTTCATCATTCTACTTATATCCTTGTGTAAACGAATGTGTTAAATATGATTGTATGAGCATATATTTTATCCAACTTTGCGTCGTGCAACTTTAGGTAATTAATTCTAGCTTGACCAAAGGATTATGCATATCAGCTAATGAACTTGTAATAATTCGTAGTGAAACAATTGACCATTGTTGTTGTCAGCAATTTAATAATTCTTAATGCTTGTAACGAGGTTGGTTGTCGCGTGTTCGAATGTAACAATGTCCGAATATAACGTGGTAATAAGTGTATGTAGACATAAATGTCAGAAAGCATGTTTTGTTAATAGAGCAAAGTAATTTATTTCGGATTGTTGAGAAGTGCTGAGCAAAGTGAGCGCATATATGGGGGATTCAGAGATAAGCCATGAAAAGTTACACTTGGCCAAGTAGGTCAGAAGTTTGCAATGCTGAGGATGTAAGAAAATCAAACACGCAGTAGCCGGTGTTACGAAGGCTGGTTAAGACCTGTCCGCTGACGGTTGTGGCGAACTGTCTGATGACGGTTGTGCAGTGCTGTTCGCTAACGGTCGTTATATGTATTCGTTGATGGTCGTAGAGATCTGTTCGCTGACGGCAATGAAGGTCTGTTCCCTGACGGTCGTGCAGCTCTATTCGGTGATGGCCGTGGCATCGATGTCTTCTGCGGACTGACTGCCAAAAAGCACTCTCCCCTGCAGGGCTGATGATTGCTACTTTGATAGGTATTCAACCAGCTATGATTGGCTGTCGATGCCAATGCACAACGGTGCTCATCCGCAATAACGAAACACGGCTTTCTTGACTCCCTACATGATCCCGCTTCAGATTGTATGTCGATATATAAAAAAGAACAAATGCAAGCATGCGCAAAATATGAGACAATAACAGACACTAAGGGCCAGTTCATATATGTATAAAGTCTTGCAAAATTCCGCGTCGACTGGACATGATGCGTGTGGAGTGGTGTGTGTAAGGAGTCCGTAACGCGATAAACCGATCGATAACAGGGTTTGCTTCTACAGAGGAAAAATATTCATTAGTGGCATGGAGTCACAACAGCGAATGAAAGTGGAAGTTTAGCCGAAACTCATGGGCCATGGCCCAACTAGAACGTAGTAGATGTGAAAGAAGCGTGCGTGCGTCTGTTAAGCTGGATAGGACACGCGAATGAATGTATGTACCATTTGTGTTGGGCAGTGGAGACGAGAGAGTAAGCATGCTTCCAAAACAGCTGGTCGAATCTCAGTGGGGAGAAGAGACGAAGCGAAACTGTTGAGACGTCACACAGGATCTGCAGAGTGACACAGACGAATATGGAATTTGTACGTTGCAATGTTGAGAGAAGATGTCTTGAGTGAGTCCAGATGAGTTAAGAGGATTGCAAGTGTTGCTGATGAAAGGATTGTAGACAGCACCGGTTGCAGTGTCTGATAACATTAACCACAAGCAAAAGCTTTTCATCGGTGGCACAAAGTGCCTGGAGGGATGCTGTAAAGAGAGTGTTTCCCAGCGTTAACAACCCGCGTTAAGCAGGTGTAGGTGACGCGAAGACATTATGAAGAGTTACTTTTGAGAAATGCATGGGTCCTAAAATTCGCTAGCCTCATCTACTATCCAGTGTACACGAATGTGTTAAATACGAATGTATACGCATGTTTCCTTTAGCAAGAGCTCTTTTGTGCCAAATCTACCGCATATCACATGTCCTTGTGATGCATACTTACGGGCTGAATATCCACCTGATATATATATATATATGTATACATATATGTATGTGTGTGTGTGTGTATGCGTGTGTGTGTGTATATGTGTGTATTTGACAACTCACTCGACTGTATAAATTCTGTATGTAATACTTCATTTTATATCAATGGAAGAAGTTTTGATTTAGGTTTGTTTATCCCTTCTAATATAACTAAAATTATTTCCCCCATAATCACACTTGTTTTCGGACATACAATTGTATTTTCGTCTGCAAATAATCTGTGAAATGTATTTCATTCTCTATCTAAAAGAGCCAGGCATAATTCTGTGCACATTTGTCTGCTATTTCCCACAGGTAGAGCAAACGTCAAATGAGCGTAATTGGCTCATATGGAAACAAACGCAACCAGCATTAGTACAGAATAATCTGTAGATTATCACTGTATTGTTGCGGTCTGAGCTAAGGGCCTTTTATATCGCAATTTCAAATGATTCTGAAAGATAAAGCAAATTATGGAAAGTCAGGTATAGGGGTAAATTTAATCACCCGAACGATGCCTTTCAGTTGGAGAACTGCAAAAGTGCTAAAGAAAAAAATATATTATACACTAAAATAATACATACTACATATAAAAAATGCGTGTATATATATGTGTGTGTGCGTGCTTGTGCTTTATGTATATATATATATATATAT
>NC_068986.1:110938247-110968959 GCF_001194135.2 Octopus bimaculoides
TGTGTGTGTGTGTGTGTGTGTGTGTGTGTGTGTGTGTGTGTGTGTGTGTGTGTTTATTAATTGTAAATGGTGACTTTGTTTTATGTGACTAACAGAAAGATAAATAGCTTCCATCCTTTTCTTTTATATCTTTGTTTTTATAATACGACTGTATTAGGTAGGGGAGTAGCCATATTATTTTGAAGCACGCCTAGACTATATATTATATTAATGCAGTTCATGTTTAGCTTTAATAACTGCAGAGAAGCAGGAGAAAGTGAGGATTCCATATTGCTTCAGTTCAAGGTAAAAAAAAAAGAGCTCGACAATTAATTGTGGAAGACCTGCGAGGTTAGGAACAGCAAATGTGAGAAGATGCCTTTGGGGAATGATTAATTTGAAATAGTCAGAAGTGGTTACTCTGTTTGCGATAGAAGAGACAGCATGAAGAAACTGTATGAAATAATATTTCAAGCGTCCCAGTTTCCGGTGGATTCGGTATTTATCTCTCGCTAAATAAGCCTTATTTCGAAGGCTTCTAATATGACTGAAAATGAAATTTTAATTAAAAATGTTTTATTTGAGGTCCGTCTTTACATATGTGAATAAAGAACGCATTCTTTGAATTAACCAAATATAAATGTTTTAATATGAACAGTTGGTTGCTGTTGTTCAGAGTCAGATCAATCCACGCCAAGTATGACTATCGCTACAGTTGTACAAATAGTTGCTGTGTCATCTACTTTACAGGTATCGTGTATTTAATACCGCATTATCCATCATATCCTATGCAAAACAATGGTATTTTAATTAAAGTACGTTTACATGGTCTTTGTAACACGTCCAATAATAACATGGTACTCCTTGACTGGCTCATACGTAGATGATCGTAATAGAATGGCGTTGAAAATTTTTCCAATAACGTAAGTGTTGCTATATGTGAAATGAAACTGTTTTCTGTCGATAATTGGATCATAGACCGCAGTTTTCATTCACAAAATCTTAAATTCTTCCATGTTTGGTGCTTCTGGGAATATGTTTGAGACACGGTATGTTTAAATATATTTGGACTAAAATTATCCATTATTTAATACAAAACATTTTTTTTTCTCACCAATGAACTGAAGTATGTGATGGTGTGGGAGAAATTTACAAGGTTTGCTATTTTGATATTCTTCCCGCTTCAGTTATTGGTGATAACATTATGATATTTCTCCATTTACATGATTCGCATGGATGAACAATTATACAGTCTTATTAGGGGGAAAACTCAAAAGCAATAATAATAATCGGATGAAGATGAAGAACGATTGTGGTGATGATGATGATGACGTCGATGATATCGATGACGATGACGACGACGATGATGATGATGATACCAAAAGTCATTGTAGGCAATGTACAAACAACGAACATGAGTGCTAAAACAGGCAAAAATATTCACCTAGATAATTATTTACATAAAAATCATAAAAAAGAAGACGAGAATAGAAATATTGGAAGCAGCAGCAGCAGCAACAACAATAGCACCAAAGACAATGAACTGTAATAATATTAGAGTATAGTGTTGATTTGAATACGTTATCAAATTATTATACCATAAAACATTAATCGATTTAAAATTCATAAATCCGCCGCCATCAATGAAACATTTTGTCGCATGAATCTAAAGATTTATCAACTCAACATTGATACTTAAACACATAATAATAATAATAATAATAATAGTGGTAGCAACAACAAGAAGTACAATAAGAACAATATATCTCTAGAGTATATAATATTATAACGAACACATTCTTAGGACAATACAGTCTTGTACCGTTAAACGAGATTAACTTATTGTAATATTTACGAAGCGGAATTCATTGAACATGAAAAGTTTGTAAATAAAGCATGATGGGAGTCGTTTTTGAAAATGTGTCAGATAAGATTCTTTGTTTTAACTGAGAATATAAAGCCCATTATATTAAAGCTATTAAAATCTTATCTCAGCCATTCGATTAGGACAGTATTCTTGCACCGGCATTGTTTAAACATAGCTTATTGTCTGACGGCTCATCTGCATCATTTACTCGGCGATAATAAATTTCCTATTCATATTTACATACAAGCTTCAGGCAAATTTTAATACAAAATTTAAAGCTTAAAGTTTTTGTTTTCTAAATGGATTTCTTAGTTTCGGCTCTATGCTGGTGATTGGTTTGTGATTCGAAGAGAGAATAATACCTATGAGATTACATCATCAATTAAATCGCTTCTCATCATAGCTGAGCTGAATTAATATCATATTAAGATAAAGCTATAGTGACTTACTACATATATACATACACACTCGCGAAGGCCGTCACGTTTTGTGAGAGATGGCTGATGTGTAGAGATTCCTCATATACATATATCACTTTTCTCTTCAGCAACACTTTCCTAAATTTCCAATTTCTTTGAACCGTGTAATCTCATTTGGAATCATGAGATAGAATAAATACTTTAAGAATAGCTAGGGTTTTATTTCATGGATGTTGCGGCTTTGATATACGTGCGTTTCTATGTAAGTGTATATGCATGCATGTGAGTATATGCGTGTGTACATATATTTGCGTGTATATATATGTGTGTACATATATGTTTATACATATATGTATGTAAATATATATATTTAGACATACATATATGCATATATACATACACACATGTATATATACACAGAAGCGCATAATTAAAAGTTTGGGTATGTTCCTATGTATGTATATATATATATATATATACGATGGACAATGTCGACCAAGACGACGTACGAGCGTACAGGTTCTGCAGAACGACTTGTACATATGATTTATAGTGATCATATGTCCGTGTCACTCATTTGCTCACTCCCTCAATCAAATCGATTTCGAACAGGTGCACTGTGTACCACATGTCAGATGCCCATCAGATTGCAGAACAATATAAGATGAAATGTCTTGCTCAAGAACACAACGAAGCACCCACTCTAGGAATTGAAACACTCCCGATCTAGCGGCCGTGATAACACCCTAAACACTAAGATTTGTGCCCTCATTATATATATATATTGGATTGGCAACTACGTTCCCACCGTTTTTTTAAATTTTGGAATCTGTTTCAAGAATTCTGTTTTTGAATCATTTTGGAATCTATTTTTGTTTCTCGTTAATTGTAGTTAATTTTGTTTATTTTCAGTTCATTAAAATGGAATGTCAAGTTTAGAAAAACGAACATTTTCGACACCTTTTTGCTTTTAATCTAAGGTCGCAATTCGCTCTTGATTGGTATGCCAAGTTCAAAAATGAAAATTTTGACCTGAAAGACGGACCTCGTTCTGGCCGTCCAGTTGAGTTCGTTGAGGAGCGATTAAATCAAATGATGCACGACAATTTTCGTCAAATGACAATGGAACTGCTATAGAAAATTGGATGCTCCTACACTGGTATAGGGAACCATCTTCACTCGATGGGAAAGGTTCAGAAGTAAGAAACATCGGTTCTGTATGCTTTAAGTGACAACAACAAAAATCAAGATATCCACAATCTTCGCTGGTTTGCTTGAACCTCACCGGCAACTCATGGACACAAACAACGATTTCTTTACCGAATCCTTACTGACGACGAAAAATGGTGCCTGTACATCAATATGAAGCAGCATAAGGAATGGTTTAGCCCGGTATACAAGTGACACCGCGCGTGAAACAAGATCTTTATCCGCGTAAAACGATGTTGTGCGTATGGTGGGACTGGGGAGAGTTTATCCATTACGAATTGCTTGAACAGAAGCACACAGTCAACACGGAAATCGATGTTCAACAGAGGGAACGACTCAACACGACTATTGAAGAGAAAAGACTTAATCGTCATCATGGAGTTCTTCTGCTGCACGACAACGCCCGCCCTCATATCGCGAATATGACGAAGGAAACCATTTATACACATGTCTGGGAAGTGCTGCCACACCCACCGTACTCTCCTGATTTTGCTCCATTGGATTTCCACCTCTTTCGATCTCTTTCCAATGCTATGCACGGAGTCCCGTTCAATACTGATGCAGCATCCAGAGCTTGGTTGGATCAATTTATTGAGTCGAAATTGGGTGATTTCTACTAACGAGGTATTGAAAATCTTGAACGTTGGGAAGAAGTTGTAAACAACGTCGTGTTTATGCGTGTGTGTGTGTGTGTGTGTGTGTGTGTGTGTGTGTATCCTCGCACCATCGCATGAGAACCGATGTTGGTGTGTTTACGACCCCGTAACTTAGCGGTTAGGATAAAGAGTAGTGCAAGTACTGGTTTTACAAAGAATGAGTCCCGGCCATGACGCGTTCGACTGAAGACGTGCTCCAGCAGAACCGCAGTGGGAGGACAAAAACAAGTAAAAGAAACACTAAAAATAAAGTATATATACACACACACAGACCTCAGTACTATTAGATTATATATTTACACACACACACACACACACATATATATGTTTAAGCCTCTGTTAAATATACACAGGTTATATATTGTAAATAATTCTATATATGTTCAAAAAGAGGTGATTGTAAGTGATATAAACGACGAGGTACGCCAGGTACGTGCTGTAACGGATTACTAAGGCTCCAAGCTTATAGCCGAGATGATAGTTATGGAGCCATTGTAGATTTCCGATATGGCAGATATACAATTGTTAGAGAGGACAATAAACTTTAAGGCCAATCAAACATCTGAAGACATGTACATTATTATGATTGGAAAAAATTCAAAGACTTACAGTTGTTTCTGGGATTTCGCAGAGTACGGAATATTCCATCATCGGAGACAAATAGGGAACATGAGAAGGTATAGTTTAATAAAATGACGACAGAGAGGCTATAGCAGAAGACACTTGCCCAAGCTGCAACGCAGAGTGACTGAACTTCGGGACCATGTGGTGAGGAAGCAAGCTTCTTACCACACAATCATTCCTGCACCTACATATTAAATTGATCCAATATAAACATTTTTTTAAAAATCTTCTGCGTCTAAGATGGCTTACTATACGAAATTCTTACGTCGGCAATACGTATTAAATCTGCATATTTCTTTAACCTTACAATAACCGTTTTAATTTCTGTAGCATTTAGCAACATTTCGTAACCAACTCCGCTACCATTCGGTTATTGATCGTTGATATGTTCGAGTCTACTTCTGGATATTTACAATATCAGGACTTTACCTTACATGGATTTACACAGGATTCCACCTAAGGACCTATGGACTTTCTTCCACACGTTCGGAAAATTGAACTGTGAATTTTTATGCCACTTTTTATTTCCCTTTCTTCATCTCCTTATTCTTTTTCTCCTGTCCTCCATGTCGTCATTTTATAAATCTATAGCCTTCTCATTTTCTGTATTTGTCTCCGATCACGGAATATCCTATACACTGAGATATCTCAGAAACAGCTCTAAGTCTTTGAATTTTTTCCCATAATAATATTGTACATCAGTTGAGATGTTTGCCTTGCCTTCACGTTTGTTGTCCTCTTTCACCTTTATACATTTATATATATGCGTATATATAGAAACGAGCATTTGGAATAAATGCATATACATGCCTATATATATATATATATATATATATATATATACCTAAACGGTAAATACATTGCATCGAAATATCCGTTATAGGGTAAGGTATTTGCCTACCAAGGTGTTTACAGATATATTAAGTCTTCTATTTAATCATGCTATTATAGAAATATTTAATTATTAGAGGACATATCTAAATCAGATATCAACCTATACATCTGGTCTTCTATCTAATAATAGTAAATAAATTTTAATGAACCTTAGAGAACATTTCTAAACTTTTATTTATTAGTAATAATGATCAAAAAATCTTTAATGACATTTTGAAAATAAATGTTTAGGTGCATGTATACAAGTTGAAAGCTTTTCAATTTTCTTATTCAAAAATTGGTGTATAGAAAATAGAGTAGAATATCATAGCATTCATTTGCATAGAGAGAACATTTCCTATCTCGCGGCCGGTAATATTTTGCATAACTCAAACTTTTCGATCTAATTTTAAAACTAATATTGCTGCCCTTTAATCTCCTAATAAATGTTCTTTTATTAAATGGCAGTAATTCACTTGTTTTATTTGGTATAACATACCAGCTATATATAGGCCATGCCCTGATGGATGATTAGAAAAACGATGTCGTAATTATACACAAATCAATTTTTAAATTATCAAATTGACATGAAAAGTGTGTAAAATGCTACTTTACAACGTTTCTGGAGGTAGATTTATGAATTAGACAATGTGTAGTACCGGAGACATGTTGAGAATTAATATTTGAAATGTGGGCTGAAAAATATGTAGTTGTATTTGATGTCACCTTTTTGATCAAGAGATTCTTCATCATTCTAGTGCTTTTATGTTTTCTTTTCATTTACTTCTGCTTGGTTGTAGAACCTATACTTTTCCTTAAACTTCTGCTTTTTGTACATCCATATCATTACAATAACCGAGAGCTTGATCGAATGTATATTTATCTGAGAACATATCACATATTGTTATAGCTATATCGCTGCAAACTGCTTGTTTAATACTTTGAGAAGTTTGTTAGAATCCGTATTTATGTATACGAACGATTCCTTTCGTTTTCTGCATTAACCGCTTTCTAGATATATCATTACGTGAAGATTGTTAACTTTGCTTGTATTGACGGTGACACTAATATTAAGACGTTGCTCCTTGAATGTTCCAATTGCTTATTCCTGATATTTATCCAATGTTCCGTACCATCTGTAACGAGAAAATGCGATGCCCATATATATATATATATATATATATATATATATATATATATATATATATATATATATATACCTATGACTCACAACCATTGCTTTGGTGTGCACAAACTTCAGCATCCAAACGTTTATTTCCAAGTATCGTAGTCCCACTTAACGATGTCAGATAGGACTATGGCTTTTTAGGTGATGTGCGAGGATGCATTATTAGAAATTATCAGATTCTTTACGAGACAATATTTGACGTCGCTCTTTCTAATGTTATATTTTGTAGTTAATTCAGAAAATCTTATTTTGGCATCATTATTATTAAATGAATTCTGTGAAATCATCATCATGTACATTTCTATGTCTTTAAAATTTACTTTGCATAAAAGTGCGCAATGATATATGGTAGGAGTTCTAGCCACTGCTCGATTCTGATCGTTGGCCTACCGAATCTGAGCTGACCTAATATTGAGTAAGTTTTTTTTTTCTTTTCTCAGATACGTCAGCGCAACGACGTCAGAATTAATCTATACTCTTGCCAGCGATATCACCGTCATTTTAATAACATAGAAGGAAACACAAAATATCGGGCTAAGCAAATAAAAGATCTTATGAGAAGTTACTTGAGGTTCTAAAATGGTCCTCCAAATTTCTCTAAAGTCAACCCGCTATTGTTAGAATGAACAAATAAAACGCATTGAATGATGTATTAAATTCTTTAAAACATTTGGAAAGGCCGTGACAAGAATACTTTTGATTAGAAATCTGCAAGTTCCAGAATGGAGCACTCGATTTCATTAGGATAACTTTAGCACATGAAGCAAGAAGTCAAGCGTCAACGATGGCGACAACGCCCACCACCACCATCACCGACACTTCTCCATACTTTAACTTCAAGACTGGGGAAAATAGAACAAGCGATGTTGCTGTTGTTATTTAGATCGGCGTCTACTCTAATCCAGATGAAATAAGATGAAGCTCATTCTATGCTGACCAACTGACGTACGATCTGTTGAACTAGTTACAGAATCACAGTAGTTCCAAGCAAAACAGAACGTCATTTTGTTTTCTTTCTCACACAATGCAACTACGACTCTAGCATCCCATCGTCTCTTTTTAAATTGGTAACAGAGATTCTAATGCTAGTACTCGAAGGAGGAACAATGATGTAGATAGAATCCGTTTCGTTGGGATCATAGACCTGAGAGATGAAATATTAATACTTGAGGAACAATAACTACAAAGTAGAGAACTTAAATATCCTCACCCCTCAACATAAATACAAACGTGCTGCCGATAAATTAAATGTTCCTCTTTACTCTGTATCGCACAGAGCTGTTATTGGTGATGTTCATGTTGTTATTGCTTTTGCTGTTGAATTTTCCTTTTGCTCAACATAACACTTCCTTTTGAAGCAGCCGATATTTCTGTTGTTGATATTGCACTGACTGTTTTAGTCACACACGCATTTATGATTTTCGCACTGTCTGATTCTTTAATCTAATAGAAGAAATAGGTAGGGAGGAAGAAGAAAAGGAAAAGATGGAAAAAGACGAAGGATGTGAAAAAGAATAGTTTTTGAAATAATATTTGTTATAGTATCACTGCAAGTAGTATTAGGATTTCTGTTGATTCCGAGGCTTTGGTATAGCTTTTTATTTTATATTTCTTATTAATTCTCATGTTTTTACAAAAACATTTCAAACGTCGAAACACAACATCGAAGCAGACTGAATCATTTGTTCTATTTGCAAGACACAGACGTTTCCAGGAAGATATTCCAGAATAATCTTGCACATACTTTAAAACTACCATATGTCATTTAATTTTCATCACTCATCTTTCTCCTCTTTTTTAATCACTACCAGGCATTTTGGAAACAATACGAAACTAAAATAAGAAGAGCACTACCAAAACAAAAACTTATACTATACAGTCTCTCTGCAGACGATTCTGTTATTTCTCATACATATCGACACATGCCACAACTGATACATTACCAAATGGAACAGTAAGCACAAACAATAAATAACAAGATGCTAGACACACGAGGGCAGGTCTTGTATCTACACTATCTTTATTTATTTCCCCTATATTCTGTTATTCTATAAATATCTACCTTAAGAGACTGAATATCACTTAAAGTACATTACTAAAGATTCAAAGAACTTATGAGAAAGAAACATGGGATTCCATAATCTATTGTTTCATACTGTATTGGTTTAAAATTTTGGCGTAATGCTAGCAATTTAAATATCAATGCTTAAATGGTACTTACTTTATGGATACCGAAAAATAATAGGCGAGTGGACGACCTCAACGGAATTTGAACTCAGAGATGTCAAGTCGGAAAAAATGCTGCAAAGCATTTCCCCGACGTGCTAACGAATCTACAAGTTTGGCACCTTTGTTTTGTGTAATGTAAGAAATTGCTGATTTTAGTTTTAGTATGATTTGACTAGTTTCGAAGGCGAAGTGCGTAAATGCAATGCATGCTTCTCCCATTAAAAATAATTGTTTTCATAAATATATTTCCAAGACTTCAATCCATCTGGTCCACCCTCTGATCTAGAGTCTGTCTAATCGAAGCTTTGATGAGTGCAATTTCAAAAACATAAACTATGACCAAATCCACTGGAAACGTTGTTCCTTTTCTTGGATCATAGACTCCATCAATCCCGACTGTTTAGCATCATATTTCTCTAACGCCTCTCTAGTTTTTTCTTTTAATTGATTGTTGACAATTTTATGAGGTAAGAGTGACTCTTTATCCTGTTGCGGTCCACAGGAAAAGTGTTTGAGGTCCAGGACATGCTTATTGCCATCAGTTTTGATGAAAAGAATGTAAACGTATCGGATCATGTATGGACTTACGTATACCAGGACGTTATTACTCCAATAGTTGTTAAAAGGTAATATGAACAATCAAATCCGAACTTAGCCATAATATTTGCATGGTCGGAAAATGATGTTCCCTCTCCCTCTAGTTATCTCGCTCTTTCTTTCTCTCTCTTCCCACACTCACGCACTCTCACATACAGAAACACCTTGGTGCCATTCTACTGAGTAATGCCAACAATGCAATAATTTACATCTAACCTTCTCATCGCCACAGCTGAACGATTTCAGTCTGCGACAAATATATATTTTTCCTTTTTATACCCAGCACATTAATGCGAGATATCACTTCCGGAAGTATACTGCAGTTAATTTACTTTTCACAGTGTATCCGCATGAAATATAATACGAAAATATCTATTTTAATGTGCTATAGTTTCTGCTGCATACAACACATTTTATTTAACCGGACGGGTAATTTCAATATTTGGTAATTTCAATTATTTTTAAACTCTGTTTTCGTTTTTATATCGATAGGGACAGCAGTTTTCGTAGCACTCAACTGGCAGAAAACCCGAAATGAAGCGGATATTGACATTCAGGATTCTCAATCTCATTGCACGGAGTTTGTTTCTGCATCGGATGTACTTCTGTGCCTTTAAGAACATTGCGTCCATGGGGAATATTATCCCAAAGACAAACACCAAAGATAATTTGCCTTTCGACCTGTATCTGCATTTAGTATGATGCACCGATTACTATAGGTACATATATTTATATAATCTTGCACACAAACATACACTAACATGCCAACAAACGCACATATAGACATGTAGATACACAGAGAGATAAAGAGAATGTTTTGTAGGCATGTAATAAATATGCAATTTGCCAATTCGGTTTAGATTTTACTTTTATAAGTTTCCAAGTCTACTCACAACCTTTCCAGACTTTCATAGACTCATTTCAGTTGGAATTAATGCGAACGAGTGATGCTGCATATATAGTGTGAAAGAGTGTGAATGTGGTTATAAAAATTACAACCAGAATCTAAAGTTAGTTTTCGTAGATTAATGCGGAATCATATGAGTAAGTTGTTTTTCACTAATGTATGTTAGGTGTGTGTTTAGTGTAGTATTTTGTCTTTTGTTATGTGCATTACTTCCATTTTGAATCGTTTATATTTATTAGCTATCCATAAAAATTCAGATGTGTTGGAATCCATGCTTATTTTGATGGATATATTCTAGCGAACCACTATTGCTCTCTGTTTTGACGTGTCGAGAGACTGTTGTATTTATGTCTGGGAAAATAATAGCCTGACGTTCGAGGCTATCACGCTTGCAATTGGATCCAGAAAATCATTTTGCCGAGTATAAAGCTGTAGATATATTTAAATGTTGATAGACTGTATTGATAAGAATGACTTTAATTTCAGACTTTTTCTTGCCTCTTCTTAGGATTAGTTCACTTCTTACCGCAGTTCATTTTATATTTATTAATGACGATTTTTACAAGCTGGTCATCTTTTCCCTATTGGATATGAAATGTTTAAATGCATAAACTTTTTGTTGCGTCTGTGTGCTGATATGTGAATAATCTCGTGTGTTTGCCTACGAGTTGATTTAGATGTTAGTTTCAATACTTGTTGTTGGTTGGTGTTTTCTCTACTATTTGTATAACTAGCGGTGTATATTACTGAGTGCAGATATATCACGAAGAGTCATATTAACTTCAGTATTAAGTTCCGATTGATTTTAAATTTAATGGCCGCATTTGTTATTCTGTCACCTTTGATCTGGTATTTTAAATTTGTGTTTTTATTCGAAGTGTTAAATTTGAAAAAAATCACACAGATACAAAGATGTAAAAAAGAAAGACGATAAAGAATAAAAAGTGTGGGTAGCAAAGCATCGGAAGACAGAGGGAAAGAGGGCGATGGGCCACACATCTAAGAAGAAGTGGGATAGATCTGTAGCAAACGAAAACCTTCGGGCAGCGGAGGGGAGAATACTGGATGCGTATTTGGACATGTTTTGCGTTAATCATTCCATTCATCTAATGAAAAGCGCAGTTTTATATGAACTCCGATAGAGAAAAATTTTGATATACCCTTGTAGTTACAATTAGCCACCCAACTGAATAAAAACAACTTATGTAACATAATATTGATCCTTTTCATCTCTCCTTCGTTGATTCGGAACTATGGACATTTTGCTTCTGCATTGATATTCACTCTCTTCACGTAAGTATGTGATCTACTTTTCTGTTGTTAATGGATGTATTATATCTTATGTATATATAGATATTATTTCTGAATGCTTATATCTGGAAACACATGCAGTGCATTTCAAGGTATTTCTTTTGTATTGTAATGGAGTTGTTTTCTTGGTCAATATGTCGCATATATATATAGCCACGATGAAAGAAATCAAGAATTTAATAAGGGCCAAGTATCTGTTTCATATCGTGCATTTATGTCTTGGAATCCTTCTCCTAATGTGACTCACAGAACATCGTGAACGTGAGTCCAGGTTGAGAATTCATGGTTGGCTTCATGGTATTGTAGTTGATATAAACTTGAATAATGATGAAGGAAAATGCTACGTCTTTGTAGCTGGACACCGATAATAAATACCGTTCGTTACCCAATGTCTTGGGGAATTTTATAAATTAACGTCTTTTAAATATATTATTCAACAGGACATATATTATCTCTCACTACTTTTGCAATACTATTATTACAAAAGAAAAATTGTGCATGAATGCATAGCTTATAGATCTACTTTTTTAAATATCACCTCTAGGGACAGTAAACATGGCTGTACAGTAGATCACTTCACAGTGTATTGGTTGATGTTGGTATCAAATTAGTTACCTACCCTGTTGTTCACACACATACACACACTTTCTCTGTCTGTCTTTCTATCTCACTCTCTAGCTCTCATTAAACAAGTATACATAAAATACTCTCACACATACACACACGCATATATATATATACTTATATGTATCTATATGTATTCATATATATATATATATATATATATATATATATATATATATACACACACGTCTGTGTATAAATTATTATATGCTATGATAAGAATATTTTGTATTCTATAATTTTGTAGGAATTGAATAATACTATTACCAGTATATTCTTGTTTATTTCTCTTCTATTATTCATTGATGTCCCATGTAGTTACGTTCCAATTCATCATTTCTTTGTATTTACGTTGTAGTAGGTCAAAAATTTCAGCTGAATGTGATATCGTGAAATATTAATATACATTTAAGATATTCATCATTTTAAAAATGCATCACCATAAATTTGGGATATCAAAATCCCAATAGGTTAAAACAGAGAGTAACATTTGGAGCTTTGAGCAAGAGCATCCTGTTTGTTTTATGAAACGTTTCTATTTCAAATGTCAACTTGTAAGCATTTGGTTTTCAGTATTTTTATGTTTTAATTCATGTTTAGTAAATTTTTTAGTTTAACAAACATAATACATATTTCGTGGGTGAGTATAATGATAATAATAATAATAATAAAACTGATAATAATAATAAGAAGAATAATAGTTTATTATTATTACTATCAATTGTATGATGATGATGATGATAATGATGGTGATGGTGCTGATGATCCTCTTTGGGTAAAGGGTAGAATTTCATAATACAAATTATTCGATAAAAATGGTTGAATACCAACATGCAGTTATGTTCATATATGTATATTATAAACAAGGGCATGCTGCCAAAATTTAATAAAATATATTGAAATATCTTAGTCTTTCTAATAAAAAGCAAATATAATGCATCAGCAAATGCATGAGTCACCCTGACCAAAGAAAGTTCCTGGTCTTGCGGAACTCCGACGACTTTCTATAACATTCTACTTCCGAAAGACATACAACTCATGTGAATACTGAAATTCGGCTCGATTCACTGTTCGTGGAGTTTAAACCCAAACCGTGTAATTTCGATTTGCGATGAATTCTCCAATAAATCCCTTCTCCATTTAGTAATGAATTCGTTTTGATTGATACCAATTAGGCGCTCCTTATTTTTTCTGAGAAACTAAATTTCAATCAATCCTTTATTGTAGATACCATTTTGATGCACAATCGTCCTTATACTTGCATTTAATCATTTTTTTAACCTTTAGATATTAAAAGCTATCGAGAGCAAACACCCAGGAAACTTGACGAAAGGGGTCTTGTTTCATCAAGTCCATACTCAGCATCCAAGTCATTGATTTCAATCGTTGCTGCGCGTGACTGCGGCTACGAACTGTTAGATCCCCCCCTATTCTCCTGATTTGGCCAACCGAACTACAATCTGTTCCCCAACACGAATAAACATTTGGTTGGGAACCAGTATCGCAGTTATAATGACGTCTTATCGACTGTTGATAGCAATTTTTATCAATAGGAACAAAGCTTCTTCACCAATAGGTTCCAAGTACTGTAACACTGATAGAAGTATCATGTGACTGGAAGCGGTCTGTGTTGGAAAATAAACCTGATTTGGTCACATTCCAAGAGAGCATCTTAGTCAGCCTATTAATATTTCAGCCGAGTTTTGTAATTTCTCCGTTCTCTACTGAAACATATTGTAGTGTAGAAGTTATTCTATGATAGCTCGTCAGTGTCAACAAATATATAGCGAAAGTACTGGACAGTCGGTGGTATAACTGAGAAAAATATGGGCCAAAAACATCCGGATTTGTCTGGCTAGTATATGTAAACTTATATCGTGAACTCCTCAATATATCACGAATTTCTACGATCGATAGGTATTTATATTTTTTAGATTTTAATTATTTGTGTTAAAATAAGCATTTCCACGCCTAAAAATTAATAAATTAATATATAGAAATACAGTAGAGTGCCGAACTGTATAACACAATTAAAATATATCAAAAGAAAATACGTAAGTCACCGTAGATGAGTCAAAAAAGAATCGCACATATTGTATGGAAAACGAAATTTGGGAGACGAGTGTGTGGCGTTGTTTTGTATTTATAAAATAAATCAGTACCCCAGCATGGCCTCAGGCACAAGGTTGAAACATGTAGAAGAATGAAAGAATAGAAATTACAAAAATAAAAAGAATATATATACTATACACGCTTTCTACTTCGCGGAATTTCAACTATCGCGGGGTGCTTTTGAACGTAACACCCATGATAGTCGAGGGATTACTGTAACCTTCCTAGTACAATTATGCTCCTATTAACCTGGTTTATATTATTGATAATCCAGTCACTGTTGATTCAGTTCTCACGAGGATATCAGGTCATTTTAATTTTTACACAGTAAATGATTGCATTGACTATGTGTTGATACGTAGAATATGGTTATGTGATGTTTAGTGTATTTTCTCTCCTTTGTTAAGTCTATCATTTTCAGCGTAAAATGTGTGCATATACGGTGTGAATATTCAATATCCATTATACCACTGCTGAGCTCAAACAAAGAAACGCTTTAAGGCCCCGCACCTGCGTTGGTACGATTCAACGAAGGTTCACTTGTATAAATTTGAAGTTTATGTAAATAGACTCTCCAGAAACACAATTAAATACAAAGCCATCATTCAGATAAAAATATCTATATATCTCTTTCGCTTTCTCTGTGTATGTATGTATGTATGTATGTATGTGTATATATATATATATATATATATATATGTGTGTGTGTGTGTGTGTGTGAATGCATAATTGTATATGCATGTTCGATGCTTAAGGGATATATATATATATATATATATATATATGAACACATATGTATTTACATATGCATAAACATACGTATAAGTACATCCATGTAAAAGTTCATACATTGAACGTTACATTAGTAATGGAATTTATAATCTAGGAAAACAACAGAAACTTTCTAATGTACGAACATTACTTGCTGGCCAACGTACGGCGTGCCAAGTAAATTTACAAGTCATCCAATCGTACGATGTCTACTTGATTAGAAATATCATCTGAAATATTGTGAAGCATGAATGCATTGGTCAATAAACATACTTGAAATTACTGTATCGATATCAAAGAAACATTTTTGTATTACACACCTACGTCATATGAAATTCATCGTTAAATAGGATGTTAACATAAAGCGTGATTCGTGTGTAAATTAACCGAGTGAAATTTTCTAGAAACGTCAACAGGAAATATGGCGCCGTCGTAACTATCTGTACAGACAGATTAGAATAAAGAACTATTTAATTACATGAACATTTCGCCGGTTCGTGTGTGCCAAACTTTCCAAAGTAGAGAAATACAAGACATTTATTGCCTTATAGCTAAGTATAGTAGATATTATCAAAGCAAAATCTTGACCATGCGATGTTGTAAGGAATATTTAGCAGACGTAATATCTAACTAACTGTCAGTTCAATACAACATACTTTATCTGTATTTCTAAGTACATAATTTAATATTGCTTTCCATATATAAGACGTTCATAGGCGCTCTCAAAGCGTTGAAGGAGATCTGATAATTAGATGTAGAGCAGAGATGGTACGACCTAGATAACCAAATGCGATTGTTGAAAATTATCTTAGACTGTCTTAAGAATAGACAGAATTATCACATTTCAATGTTTATATTTCTGAAATGCTTGTCACGAACACACGTACACACCCCAACACATCCACATACATACACACACGTTCACACACTCACCCATATAGACATACATACACGCACACACACACACACACACACACACACACACACACACACACACACACACACACACAATGTATAAACGTGTATGTGCGCGCGTGCGATCATGATTGCACTGGCAAAAACAGCGGCAAATATTTAACAAATAAGAAAGATATTGAAATATATTGCTCATAGACACACTTAAATTTTTTCTTACCCTCTTAAGACTGTAGAACTGTATCATTACAAGTAAAATATTTTAAATTTAACGTTAAATAAAGCATTTACTAACGAGATTTAAGTCGACATTCGAATTAAGAAAAGTCGTTCAACAGAATTCAGTGCCGCTGTTATTTCCAGTACGTCGAGCAGCCACGTGATGGACCCATGATTGACCAGTGATTAACTTTGTTTGTGTTTTGATAAATCCTATGTTAAGACTGATCGACAACAAACATGTCTTAGCATTATTAAGGGTCATCAAATTTTGTATTTTATATTTTAAGATGGAAACATGTTATTTGAGCAAAAAGGAGAGGTAATTTCTTGCAAACATAGGTTTTTGATAGTATAATCGTCGAATTGTTGTTGTTTTTATTGTCAGTGACTAGTTATAAATTTGCCCAGTGGCAACCCTAATAGTCTCTGACCAATCGATCTGCCAGCTATGAAAGCTTATTTTTAGCCGTTTGTGATAAACAGAAAAGGTAACACATTATATTTAACCTCTTGTCTATGTCGTGTTTATACATTGTTACTTAGCATTTGGCGACTTAATGAATGGTAAACGTTGTGTTTAACTTCCGTCCATGCACGTTCCAAAACAGAACAGATTATTTGAAAATGATAAATTAATAATTGTCATCTTTATTTTAAAATAATAAGCATTACAAATACAGCGATAAACATCTTCAATTAACAATAAACATTTTCAATTAATCACGATAAATCTTTTCAATTATCTATGAACATTTTCACTTAGCAAATTATATTTTCAATTAAAGCCGATGAACATTTTCGATTAACAAGTATGAGGATTTTCTAATTAACCTCTTTGCGAGAAAAATATTTATTCAAGGATGTGTTGTTTCATTTATATATTTTTAACGATGCATCCTACCTTTGGTCGCCAAAAATGCATTTCCCCATAAAACCTTAAATTGATATCAGATATTCCGGGGGCAAGTACAATGTCTAATGAATTCCTTCTACCACTCTAATGTTTCTCTTCAAATGCCAAGGATCTCAAATGCCAAGGATCTCAGTAAACCACCTCTATGATACTAATTGGTCTAATTAATTTACTTCCCTAAGTATTTGCATTATTCCTAATTTAGAACAGAGTTTGTTTTTTTTACATGAAATCAGTGGACTGATATAACTGATAAATTGATGGATAAAATAACGGTATGAGTTATATCCATTCACAGTCTGCGTTTCCGCTGCATCAAGCGTAAAGTTTTACACCATTCTTCTTAGATACATTAAAATGAGAGCAAACCCGTATTCAGGTCGATTATATTGACTACAAATATCTACATAAGCAACAATGTGTGATTCTGACTAATGGAAGAAGCTTATTCATATTAGAACAGTAGGGTCTGGTGGTATCGATAGTGGATCTATCTGATTATTTGTTTGGTTGAATGTTATTGTCTTTACGTTTAGACTTAAATCAGCCCTGACCTCGCAGCTACGATCATATAGGTGAGAGCTCTTTCTTTTACATTTGTCTCAACCTGAAGCACTTTTCTAAAGTTTTACCATCTTTTATCGAAGCCTTAACGCGTTTTGTCAGATCAATCTATCATTAATATTATTATTGTTCAATAGTTTTAATTTTATCACGTGCTTTCACTGAAAAGTCGAGCGCAGCTCTATGATCCTTTGCTATGTGAAGTGCTTGGTTTTGGCGTTGCTATTTTCATTGTATTGAAAGTTCTTTCCCAGGAATTCTGCGGTGCCTAGTAGTGCTATTTTCTGTATGTTATATATATTTGTAAGTCCTGGTCTTTTGTTTATGTGTTTGTCTCTGTTGTCTTTTAATCATACCTAATACAACTATTATTATAAGGATTGTTTCTGTTTTCAAACTCAACATTCAAGATATCTGTTTCTAGATCTTTGTATTTTGGGAGTTTCTCCGTTTCTTTTAGAGATAGTCATCTGTTGGAAATCTTACATGCATTAAAAAGCAACCTCTTTAATGAACTCTGACGTGTACATCCAGTCTATTAGCCTTGAACTCTGTGTATATTGACATATTACGAAGGATAGTTGCTTTGCCATTTTCTGAAACCTTTTCTGGGATATGCCTAAACTGTTGCCATTCCATACTGCTGGAACAGCTTCCAGTTTATACATGTTGCATCTCTCTCATGTCTGTGGATATATTCCTTATTAACCAGGACTGGGCAGCCAGAGACATTATGATATATTGCTTCTTCACCATCACTACATATTTTGAAGTTACTTATTGTATATTTCTTTATCATGGGTTTCTGGTAGGAAGGCTTTGATCTTTGGCCGCAATTAAAAAAAAAATGAGTCTCTTCTTTGAGTCCTGATTTTCTCAACCATTGTTGGAATTTTACTTTGTCTATTTCTTTTCTCTTTAGATTATACTAATATTTGCCAAGTGAAGGCTTTTCTTGCAACTGTTTTATAGAATTTTCTTTAGGTCGACTAACTCATCCCGCTCAAATGTCCCTCAGTTAGGGTTGTTAAAGAATTTTGAACGAAACACACATGTTTCCATGGATTAATTATTCAAACACCAAAGAATTATTCTCACCACATTGCATTGATGCTCGTGATCAGAGATGCACACATCGTCGGAGTGTTGCTGTGTGGAAAATAACTCAAAAAGTTGTAAACGCTATTTGACGAAATTTTCATGAAAACCTAGTAATGTCACAAGTAACAGATGACGAAATTTCTGTTAAGTTCACTTGTAAGGGGCATTAGTGATATGCAGAGAATTAAAGATGAAAGTGCGTCACCTCGGAAAATGCCGCAGTTGATATTCATATTGTTGGTGGTAAGTATTCCATCAGAGATGTATAATTGGAGAATCTTATTCCGCTTTGACATGTTGTGCTTCAAGCAGCTTGAAATCACAGGAGAAATTTTGAAGATATCCAGCGATTCCAAGATCCATAAATGCAGTATGCTGTTGAAGGCATTTTTATTATCAATCCATGCAGAACTGACATTTCTGCGTTTGTTATGACAGTTGTCAAAGATCATGCGATTGATTAAGAGTTGGTCTTTGCATCCATATGAACCTTCGTCGGCACCCATTTTATTCGGTGGGGAAAATATTATTCTGTTCCATAAATTTATGTTTTCTCCATGTTTTTTTTTCCACGAGGATGGATGTTAAAATTTTATACGTGGTAGTCAGACATGTAATGGGCCGATAGGTTTTGGGGAAATTTTGTTTCATTATTCGTCGGAGGTAGGTAGGTAGGCAATACCTCTAGTTAACCAATCAAGTGTTTTTATTTAATAACTGGACGAGTTTTTCTTGTGGTCAAGGGAACGAGGCAAGCCAGATATTTCGCAGCATGGGCGTGCTCAAATGACTGAAACAAATAAATGAATATCATTAGCAGGAGATTTCCCCTTAAAAGCCTTCGTCAGTGTCTTTTTTAGGCCTGCTATTTTGATAACTTCTCATGTTTATTCTGGTAAGTTTTGGTAGGCTCCCTCTCTGTCTAATCCAGTTTGAATTTTTATTGTAAGTCTTTTCATTACTCCAGATATTTTTTTCCAGACGATTTCAACTTCATCCATAGCAAGGGGTTTTTAAGGCTTATTTTCTCCTTCCCCATTTCTCTGTAGAATGTTTTCACATTGGATGTGAACAACTTATTTTGCGTGTAAAATGTGTTTCTCTTCTCAAATCTCAATAGAGACTCGTGGAGAGTTTCTCTTCATCTGATTCTTCGTCTCCTTGTTGTCTTATATTTAGGTCATTTTCCTTTGATCGTAGTTATTTCACTATCTGTGAGTCATTAAATTTTGAAGATATCCCTCTTAACATTTGCTAACTTGTTTTCATCCAAATATAGTCTGCTGTCTTGATTTCGTCATCTCCAAAAGAGCGTGCAGTGTGCTTCTATTCAGATGGTCTGCCTAATGCATAGTAATAGGCGTATATTACTTCTGTATATTCTTCTTGGGTCCATTCGATCCTCTTACATTTTCTTTCTGTGGTGAGTGTGGTGGTGGACTTGGAGGGCGCGGGTTGGGAGAGCTCCCGTTCAAGTAACCATCCAGGATCGTATTCAGAGAAGAGTTTGTGCCAGTGGATGAGTTTTCGACCCCAGGCTGGGGGACGCGCTTCCAGATTAACCATAGGACAAGCGATTTGGTGTACTGTTGTAGTTTCCCTTTTTGTTTCGTTAAAATTATTATTTGTGCTACATTAAAATTATTAGTACTGACCTCTGTATTGTGATGTAAAAATGATTGTTGTCTCTGGCGCTATAGTCGACTCCGCAATTAATACCGTTAGTTACTTTAACCTTGCTATTACAGCATTGCTCATCGTTAGTTACCACCAAGAGTGCCTTGATCTCTATAGTCGTGGCTAACCTTTGTGGCCATGGCGACAGTATTACCCTTATTTATTTAAATCTGTCATATTTGCCACTACTTATGTGTGGTATTATTAAATGAGATAATCTTAAATATGCGAGGGTTGAAGGGAATAGAGGAGAAAGAGAAGCCGCTTGTTGAATAGATGAATTTCCACAGGTCTGGAAATACATTCGTTAGATAGTGTGGAGACAGCAGTGGGCATTCCTGTGCGATAAGGAGATAATAGAGTCCTCACACCCTTGGGGTCAGCAGAGGTCAAATATGTTTACTACTACTAGAGATCAATGAGAGCGTTGGCCTTGAAAAGAACCAATTCACCACGTGCTATTTTTAGTTACCGATAGAAAAAAAATTTATATATATATATATATATATATATACCAAAATGGGACAGGAACACAAAACATACAGACAGTTAGGTGATACGAAAAAGGGACAACAAAACATCTAGACAGACGAAACAAAGAAAACAAGGACGGGTCACTCGGAGTTTTCTATCCTCAGTCGAGTTCCAGATCATCTTCGCAATTTCGGCTGGTTATACTCGAGAGTACTCCAATCTGGCCAGCCCCAAGGAAAAACTAAGCTAAGAGCATTACATTCCTTGGAGAAAGCAGCGAACGTATACGAAAACAAGGAGGGGAAAAACAGAGAATGTTACACAAATACAATGCGAATAACAGGACATAACAGCAGGTGTCTTTCGACTAAGAACGACTGATGTTAACATCGTTGAATTTTTGAATTAAAAAAAATTTTCTTCTTTTAACTTTTCCTGCGGTTTACATTTTTTGTAATAGTGCATTTTTTATATATCAGCAGGTGCTTACCTCCTTAATTTTTTTAAATCATGTATTTAATTGTGCTGTTGCAATAAATGGTATGTTTACATATGCGTTTAATCAGAGAGAAAAGAATAAATTTTTTCCCACAAAATTGTCGATATTAAAATTTTCTAGAGACATTTGCATGACCAATCGGAGAAGACTGTAGTGTTTTTGCAATAAAAGGAATGTTTACATTTTCGAATACTGAGGGAGAAAGGAAAGGAAAAAAAGGAGGGTAAAACTTTCACAGAAAATTGTAGATATTATAGTTCTAAAATTTACTAAAGATGAATTCTTGTATGTCCGAACAGAGAAAAGTGTAGTGTTCTTAGGATAAAAAGGATGTTTACATTTTCCAATACTCAGAGAGAAAAGGAAAGGATAGGTATTTACAGAAGTTGTAGATATTAAATTTCTTAAAGCTAATCGTTTGTCTTCCAAAACTGTAGATATGTATGTTTCTAAACTTATTTTGAGGGAATCTGTAGATATTCCAGACTTTGAGATTTATGTTCAGTTGTCCTTCTGGTTTGTATAAATGCTTCTGTGTCTTCGTCTCATTATTATTATTATTATTGTTATTATTATTATTAAGAGAGCAGCGGATGCATTCAAAGTGACACTGGGGTACAAATATACGAAGCCCAATATACCCATCATGACTATCCGTCTGATAAGTGTACACCAGGCACATTCATCTCAGTCGTATGTGTGCGAGATGGTGATCTCATATCAAGATAAACAGCCCATGATCTTGCAGGTGGGGCCTAATTAGAATTTTCTTCAGTTCGAATAGCCCATCTTGATCAAGAGGTCCCTGAATAAGGGATTTTAAAATATATTGAACGAAACACCCATAGCTCCAGTGGGACATTTTCAAACTTCAAAGGATTTCTCTCAAAACATGGCTATGATTCTCCCCCCACTACTCAGCTAGTTAAGGTCAAACAACTGACAAGCTAATCTGTGATACTGAGCAGAATATTTACTGCAGCCCATCTTTTATCCCAAGACAAAACAATGTACATGATATCACTTCCAATCAGTTAAGATCAGAAGCCATGAGAGCCACACTGACTGGTATTGCATAACAGCACTAGTTATCAGTTGATATGTTTTACAGTAGCAGTGTTTGTTTCTCTTTATATGAATTGTAAATGATTTGGGGTGTTTCCATCTTTCCTTTGAGTCTGTAGAGTTTGGACTGAGAAGACTTTCAGTATTATTTTAAGCAGTTAAAAAAACCACATTGAAGTACTTCTTTGTATCTATACTGTTTTATTGCTTGAAATGTCTCTCATACATGCAGTACCTATTTTGCTTTTTCCTTTTTTTTTTTAGTGTGTGTGTGTGTGTGTGTGTGTGTGTGTGTGTATGTAGATTTCTTTTTCTAGTATTCAGAAATTAAATGGAAGGAAACAGCATAGATGATATTTTTGTATTTCTCAGTAGAAAACCTTAATTAACTAGAGTTAAACAAAGGTTGCTGGTTTGTATTAAGATAGACTTGCAGAATATTTCATTGGCTAGACAAAAGGAATACTTTACAAGTGATACATCGCCAACGTATACGGAATCTGGTTTAATTGGGAATTAAGGTAGATTATGACCAAGTATGTGACAAAAAATATATCAAAGTCATGTCATTACCGTGCCAAAGCTAATGAAATAGAAAAATATAATAACGAAACGAAATCCAGCTTATTGGAGAATTAAAGAGATTATTGTCATACGATTTCAACGACAAGAGATTGCTGAGGGCGACAAGAATAAAATAAACATGTTAAACATAAAATATGGAGTATTTTGAAAATGACGCCGTATATTTGGTTTTCATTATTATAGTTTACATTTCAGTTATACGAGAAATTATTAAACGGTCCAAAATACCGCGTCACTGAAATCGGATCAAAACAAGCAAGTCAACCACGAAGCATTCCGAGCAATTGCTGCGCAGCGCTATATTATACTCTTGTGTGCAGTTCCCTTCAATGTGAAATATACGATGAGTTTTCAGCGATGCATTCTTTTATCACAGCATTTAGTATAGGTTCTTGCAATTCTTTGTGATTTGGATTCAAGTATGATTACTGGCAATATTGTAGTTACAATCTAAACTAATCTGACCATGTAAAATACAGTCTATGCCCCCCCCCCAAACTATTTACAAGTGTTGAGCTACTAATGATGAAGAAAGCTGAGTTTTGTTTAATGAAGAAACAACAGCTCCAATGTATGACGAGTCTTTCAATCAAACAATATTATTTATTAAACATTTATCTACTGAAATTATTCTTCTTTCTATTTCTAACACCTTGCTGTCAAGGTAGATTGATTCTTTCTCTCAGGTTCAGAGATCTTAGCTGTCGTAAGTGCCAAATTATGCAATCATAATTTTCTAAATTGATTCAGTATCTTCTCAGCGTCCTAGTCTTCACCAATACCAAAATTCAAATCAATACTTCCCTCAGGAAATCATTAAGAATCATTTGAATTCCGACAAATCCTCTTCGCTCTAACATAGCACCCAGACCAACAATACTGTTACAGAGTGATAGTGGATTACCATCTGAAGTTTTGTGAATTGCAGAGGTTCCACTGTAACCGATACACCGACACCTCGCCGCCCGCAACATCCTTTTCCTTATGTGTACATAGTGGCTTCTCGTTCGTTTTCTTTACTAAGGCTATACATCTCTATCATTTAGCCAGTTCTTGTATTTGTCTTGTAAGGGCAAATAGATATCGCAAATGACAAGTATGAGATATTTTGTTGCAATTGTCTTATATTTATTCAAGTAGGTCGTCAAACAATTCATTTGATACTTCGAGAATGAACCATAGATGTGGAAAATGGTTACGATTCTATTGACAATATTGAGGCACTTGTAACAACCTCTCGTAGTTTTACTATTATGATTTGATGTTTTACGCAAATACTTTAATCAACTATCAATTACTGTTCTTTGAGTGATTTATTGATACTTGTTCTATAGAAATATACGACAATACAACTTACTACTTCAAATCCTTAAGGTGCGATTGTGTCCCAATTGGTTTCAGAGGTACCATGGTCATAAATTTAATATTTCGCCATTTTATTTGGCGAAATTAATGATAGGTGATACTCGTTGTTAAGTCTATTTACATTCCCTGTTCTCATATATATTACCAGGATAATTGGAGGACGCTTCTCTTCGTATGCGCTGAGATGAAACTAAAAGGTTGAGTAGTTTCGTTATGAAGAATAATAGACATTTGAAAAAGGACACCTTGAGAATTTATGTTCAGAGTAGTCTCTTCACGCACCAACACCCAATCTTTGTCGCTTTCTCTTCGGTTTCAGGTCATTTGATTTATGAAACGAATCGAAAAGCTCATTATATATTGTTTTCATTAGCGACTCACTGCTATGACGTGCAGAGGTGTAATACTCTCCGCTCTGGAATTGCCTTTGGTGAAAACACTCACGTGCCGTTCCCATGCATTCTGTGCATGGCGAGAGTAAGAATATTACGGATTGAGACGGAAAGTCAATGTGTTATGAAACCAGAAAATATGATGGATGAAATCTATGTAACTTTGTATCATCATAGAATCAGTTTCTGACAGGTTTGTCAAGGAAGCTAAATTGTCACATTTACAGAGTATCATTGGGCATATCTACACCCACACACAGTTATGTGGTATGACTTGGTTTATATTCTGAAGGTTATACATGTACAAGCGCCACTACAGCCTACAGGTGACCTCTTTCTATCATTATTGAGAAGATAGTTCAGCAGTATCTTCCGGGTCAGAATCAAAGTTAATTCTCAAATGCGGCGAGTGAGACGCAATTTTAATTTAGATCTAACATATGCAATGCTAATGTTAGATTCTTTGAGGGAGAGAAATCTATAGAGAAGCATAAATAAAACATCAAGTGTCGGGAAGATCGGCTATATTACGGTCTTGGACATAAGTTGAGAGGTTCTATGGAAGATGATCACATCAATATGGATGGACATATATTTGTATAAAATGTGGAGGCTCTTCATAAACAATATTGACCGTGTCCTGATAGCAAATAGCTCACGGAATTGTTTGAAGTGTTTGTGGGGTTAAAGTAAGAAAGCACAATTTCTCCACGTTACCTAATATTCTTCCAGGCCGACAGCAGAACATTAATATCTTCCAATATAACCAAAGTTAACACGAAACAAGAAATACGAAAATGGGAAAACAATTGTTGTAATATACAACAGTTTCTTTACTGAATAAGAAAGCGAAATACTCGACTGATTTGAAGTAGCTCCCATCACATTTCGTGTCTCGCAATACCATAGTATGAAATTGATTATTAGAAGAGAACAATGGAACGCAACAACAACTGGATGGGTTGGAGGACTGAGAAAGCTACACAAATGAAGCGATACAAAGCCATTCTTACATAGTTGCAAAATACACCTCCAGAACTAGGTCTTCAGACATTGAATATCCAAGGAGTTTCGTAGATCCATTAACGCAACGGTTTATACTTCATATTACACACATCTTCCTGAGACACCAATTGGTATAGTTGCATAAAAGAAAAATATGCCTCGATGACATACAGCACTGCATTGATGAACAAAAGGATAGAAGTGAGACTGGATGAAGAGAAGACTGAGCGATTAAAAGATATTCCACATATACAGAGTATGTATAAACATGAACCACACACGCATATGCACATATACATATATAGATATATACATAGATATAGAAGTGCAGATATGAATATAGCATCTTCAAATCGATTTATATATGCGTATGTGTGTGTACATATATATATATGAATCTGTCAATCTATCTATCATTTTGTGTCTGATGACGGAATATCCCATACTTTGGGATATCCCAGAAGCATCTCTAAGATTTTGAATTTCTTCCTATAATAAAATATTATCATATGAAGAAATTCAAATATAAAATATTAAGATGTTTGCCTTGCCTTAATGTTTGCTGTCCGGTTTAACCATTATCTATCTACATACATACACACACACACATAGATGTCGCAATTCAGTAGGTCCAAATGTGGAAGCCAGACACATTTATGTCTTCACGGTTGCATTTCTATCCATATAACTCTAGCAACTTCACTTCCCAGTGGATCAACATTCTCATTCGTCAAAACTTATGATCCTTCCCTAACAAATAAGAGGATTCAACTGTGCAAACTCGAATAAAATTTTTGTTACATAGTTAATAAATCAATACTAAAGTATTCTCATATAAGTGTATGGTTATATATATATATATATATATATATATATATATATATATATATATATATATATATATATATATATATATCTGCATATGTATCTATGCGTGTATGCATATCTATTATATATATATGTTTGTGTGTGTGTGTGTGTGTGTGTGTGTGTGTGTGTTATGTAAATGCTTCTCAGGAGTAAATTGTATGAAATAATCTCACATATATAGATATATACATGTCTATGTATACGCGCACGTATACGTATTTATATACTGACATGTATATTGATATCTACATATGTACAGACATATATCCATATACACATTCATAGAGACACAAACATACATATGTATACGCATTTATAGGGAAACCCACATACATATCCCAAAAGAGTGATGCTTTTACGACTTACATCTATTTGAAACGATGTAATTTTTTCCCATCCCCAGCAGACGTCTGTTAAGAATTTCTAGTCACATGTTATTACAGATCAGTGCTAATACAATTGATCAATGACCTCTACTTACTCGATAGTCTAATGCTATTGTTGTATTCAACCAGATTGTCTGCATATTGCAATTACATTTTGAAAAACAGTAATTTTATCTTTTGGCTAAATTTGGAGACAATTCTCGGTTTTTATGAGATATTTATATCCATAATAATATTATGTTTCTTTTGAGGACGGATAGGTGGTCGGTTCATCTTTTTATGTTATTTATAAGGGTTTCATTAATTCTCAGAAATATCAATATTTTAGCAATGCCAAAGTGTGTCGGTTACATCACGCGTCCTAGTGATTAGAGAGTTGCAATCATGAACTGGTTTCGATTCCCAGACTGGCCGGTCGGAGTTCTTCATTAACACATTTCATTAAATGTTACTCCAGTCCTGTCACTTGAAAATGAGTTGCACAAAAATTTGGGATTTTAAACGTGTGACAGAACAGTGTCGCTTTCAAGGGGCCTCCATTGGATCTCTGTCAATTATCCGCCATTGAAACAGCATATGGGTACTTCAGTATGATAGTCCTAGAATATTGATTTGGGGGAGGGTAAATCGATTAAAACGACCCTAATGTTCAACTGGTATATATTTTATCGTCTTCAGAAGGATGAAAGATAAAATCGGCTTCGGCAGCATTTGAACTCAGAATATATTACGGAACGAAATGCCGCTAAGCATTTTGACCAGCATGCTAATGTTTCTGTCTGTTCATCGCCTTATAAACAGTCCTTTCGGGGCAGAGGGAAACGGAATTAAATCGACTCTATTGCTAAGCTGTTACTTCTTTTATCTACTCCGAAAGGATAAAAACAAATTCGAGCTCGCAGATTTTGAAGTCAGAACGGAAAAGACGGAAGGTGCATCTCAGCATCCTTAATGCTGCGGTGATATCTGTCAGCTCACCATCTTAAACTGTCTTAAAACACCAAAATCAAAATTAACGAATACATTTTCAATCATTTTTTTTATTTACTACGTTGTTATTGTCATTGCCTTTACAGTTCCCCCTCGGATTTCTCCTCTACTACAAACATTTTATCCGTTATCATCCAGAACATGTTAAAATGCAGTAAATATATTTTCATTGATTTAAACATAAGGCAGCAAACAAATATATGGAATAGACACAATGGCAAGCGTCTCCACTTCTGAAAGGATATCACATCAATTTAGTAGGCAGGCACGTGACCGATCTCAGAATCTCAACTACGTGTGTCTCGCAGAAAGTCCATGCCTCCTTGGAGAAGTAGCTAAAAATGTTACGTTTGGTCATTCTCCTAAACGAGATTGATATTCCAACCGGTACTACGTTATGTGTGTGTGCGTATGTCATTATTTAATTTCTTTTAATACTTTTTGCCAATAGAGAAAGAACTGGTTTCTAACCTAGACCCATAGCTCCTTCATTGGTATTTCAACATCAACAAGAATGTATTTTTGTATGTAAGTATGTGCAGATTTGTATGTTTTATGTATGTATTCTCATGCATATAATAGCATATCTAGTCATGCTCATATATATTTAAATGATAAATTTCAGGTACGTTTTACAGATTTTCACAGTTCCAGTGACGGATTGGATCTGTAGTCTCCGGATTAGTTTTCTCCTTTCTGGTTTTGAGAAGTTTAATTTTTCAGGACTGGTATTTTGGCAGTATGTTACATATCTCAGTGCCCCAATAATTATAAGTATAAACCTGAACTTGTAATATAAATAGAGTAACAGTAGATTTTGCAATAGTTCAGCATAGGTGTTCTCTTTTTCACTGATCTTTAGCTTTTTGTTAACATCCGCTGGGCATCTAATTTCCACAACTGAATACAGTTTCTCTTCTCTATCCGAAATCATTACATCAAGTTTGTTGTGTTTAGAGTTTATTGAGGCCTTCAGTGGTATATATTCTACCAGTGTTCCTTTATATTATTAGTGGCTGAGGTTTTTACCATATTGTGGGCTTTATTTCTTTTCCTCGGGATTATTCTTCCGACGGATTTCCTTCTAGAGCTTCCTACCTACAACGTCATGTCTTATCGGTGTCGGACAACTGCTTATGATGTTAGTGATATCTTCAGTGCGAAGTTATGGCCTTTCCTTCATGTCTATCCCTTTTGTGCATCAGGTATTTGGTTGATATTTCCTGTATCGGGATTGCAAACGCATACCCTTCAAAGTGGGAGGTAGTAATCCGGCTAATCGTCCATGATAGTAACATTGATCATCAAAGCAGTCTATCATTACGGAGCTTTCTACTGCATAGTCGTCTGCTCATACAGGCTCGTCTTTTCATGTAATGATTCGTTGCGGTAGAGTCTTGCGACTTCTTTGCGTATGTATTCTAGGTTATCGAACAAAGAGTAGGAGGAATACATTCAGTTATTCAGGCCTTTAATATTCAGATGCAGATATTAGCATAAGAGAGTATGGTCTTCTCCTCCACGATCCATGAATTTCGCTTCAATAACATTTAGTACTCTTTCTCTTTTATTCTGTGTGTATGTGTGTGTGTGTATGTGTGTGTGCATATTTATCTTTATGTAAGTATGGTTTGAGGAAGTTCTCATGTCAATTAGTAAATTGTAATGTCTCATTCATCCTTAATCCCTCTCGCATGCACTTTATCCTCTATTCACATGTGTATATTTATCAGAACACATACATATATGCATGTGTGTGTGCATGAGTGCATCTATTTCTCCAATTCAACAAAACACCCCTGTCAAAACAGTTCTCTGCCTAGTTCGCTGTGTCAACTCACTAGCGCCGAAACAGCCACCCCCAATTTTTCTTATTTCTATGTTCGCAATGTTACAATAAATAATGAACGGCTGCATTCGTATCATACTGAACGTTGCACTAAACTATATTCCATTTCATTTTCCTTCAATTTCTTGCTGTGTAAGTGATAAGCATGAATGTGAAATCTATTAAAACAGGAAAGATCTCTTCCAATATAACCTGTTCCGATTTTGGTAATAGATATCTCTTTCTCCTCAAGCACTCTCTCTCTCTCTCTCTCTCTCTCTCTCTCTCTCTCTATCTGTTTCTCTGAATACATGCATATTTATATACATACAAACCAACAAAGATACACACATGTAGAAATGAAAATATTATTTTGGGCTGGATCCTTGATCAATGTAAATTTTGTGGATTTATAATATTTATATGAATAATGTTTGCTAAAACATTTACTAAAGTTCAGTAAAATTTATGTCCGGGTAAAAAACATTTTTGCA
>NC_068986.1:110969011-110979351 GCF_001194135.2 Octopus bimaculoides
TATATATGTAGTATATATGCCTCGATTTGTTTTGATGATTCATTTTGTTTGCACCAAGTTATAGCTGTTTCTCTTTCCTCTCTTACTTTCCATACATACATACATGCATACACACAAACGCACGCACACACGCACACATATAAGCTCAATATTTTGTTTATTCTATGGAAACTGTAGGTATTGGATGCTGAATATTGTTTATCTTGTTTGTAAATCCTACAACACTAGCTTTCAAACTCCCGGGCACGCGCACAAACAGACACATACGCACACATCTCTAAACAGCCACACGTATATATTCATGCGTACGTACCCACGTATAACATATCTTGAATATGTTTTAATGTCTTGCAAAATATATATGAAAATATTTTTCTAGAACAGATTTAGATTAAATCTTTTTCCCCCTCCTTAAAAAAAATGTCTGGTATATCTAAGAAATATTTTAAACACATTTGTTTAGTTTTTTTTTCATGTGTTCGTGATTTCTGAGCAGTTGTCAAATGTGTAGCGAATGTATATTAACAACCATTCCTGTTGAAATTATGATGCAGTTTCTTTATGTGATAGACAGAGGCATGCGATTAAGAAGGTAGCTTATTGATAATTTGTTTCAGTGTTCAGTCCTACTGCGTGGCATCGTGTTTTCTAACTTAGCTTTGGGTAGCCCTAGACTGTGACGAAAACGTTATGGATTGAAACTGAAACCTGTCAAGATTAAAATACCTTCTCGCGCATGATTTAGTTACTGCCCCGACTTCTGTCTTGGACTCTGATAGTATTTCTTTAGCACTATTATTATAGTCTACTCACCTCTAATGCGTCTATTGGAGGAGGTGGCCTGGCACTCTTATGAAATTTCTACCGCCAACTGCAGAGATGACAAATGTCATTTGGTAAACTTAAGTCTTTGCAATTTGAGTTCAAATTAAGCCGAGGCCAAATATTTTTCCCATTATTTTGCTGTCAAAAACGCATTATTCCTGAACACGATTCGATTTCCCAAAAGGGAAGCAGGCCTAATCTGTAGAATGTCGGAATTAATGCATTGCAGTATTTCTGTCGGCTTTTCATGTCCTGGTTCCGAAATGAGCCGAGATCATCTACGCCCGTGGTCCCTCCGACATAAAGAAACTAAGCATCATTAAAGTATAGGTATTGATGATATCGACTTAACCCCCTCCCCTCAAAATTGCTAATCTTCTACCTTATTGCTTCAGACAACATTGCAAGGAAGGAATGACTGGTATGAGGTAACTTAAGGCGGTGAACTGGCAGAATAGATCGCATATCGAATAAAATGCTAAGCAGCATTTCTTTCGCCTCTCTCCTGTCTGAGTTCAAAATCTTATTAGGATCCAGAAAATGAAGGACCAACCAAGTACTGTGGTAAATGCAATCGAATTGCAGCACCCACCACCACCACCACCGTCCTATTTTCAGCATTTCTAATATTGATATCCGAAATGGATAGGGGTCCCGTTCAGAGAAAATGATGTAATCTCGGTTAGTTGCTCGACATAGAAATAGTATAACCGCCATTTTGAGGCCTTGGGTTCGAGTAGAAATGGTAGAAGCAAAAACGTTGAAGTGCGTCACTAGTGTATGTGCTGAAGAAAAGTTTCCATGTAATTTTGAGCAGAATTGCAACATTCATTGCCGATTTACCAATAAGACATCCTTCATTATTCATAGCAACCGATCGGAACAGACGCTTATATGGTTTTGAAGAGCTTTACTATTAGTTTCCACATATGTTTTCCACAAGATTCGATCTTCAGTAGTTAAAAGACTCCTCCTAACACATTTTCGCCCATTCTACCGATCATTCAATCAGTTGCCATAACAGATACAGATATTATAATTTGACGTAACTACATGAAACTCTTGTGTTTTAATTTATAATTTTGATAATTTGTCTGAGATAACGTAAACCATCGTTAGTTCAATGCGTTCAAACAGATGGAGATCTATTATTTTTTTTTCCTCGGAATTGGCTTATACAGTTTATTCAAAAATCTCATTAGCTGAACACCGTACGTCATTTCATTCGTATATACCTCAGGCATCGAATCCTAGATTAAAAAAAAATATGCTGAAAGGAACTAACAATGTTTCCTATTATTTGTCAAATATATTTGGTGGAGTAAATATTGTTTGCATATATATATAACAAATATAATAGCCTTTGAATACACATCATTACATAAGACGCATTATGCATGCAAATATGTGTACGGAGACATACAGATATATACGATTTATATATAGGCATACGTGTGATTGTGTATGTATCTATATATGTATACTTATATATATATATATATATATATATATATATATATATATATATATATATATATATATATGTATACTTATGTATCTATATATGTATACTTATATATATATATATATATATAAGTATACTTATATATATATATATATATATAGATATAAGTATATACATGTATATATATATATAAAATTATATGTATGTATATACATATATACATATACACAATGTATATACATATACTTTTATATATATATATACATCCACATATATACATATATATTCTCTCTCTCTCTCTCTCTGTATATATATATATATATATATATATATATATATATATATATATTCCTATTCAATATACTTTGCTTTGTTTTGTTTTTAAGTATATCTGCTTTTTTTTTGTTTTTTTTTTTACATCTTAAATCAAAATGCTCTTCCCTTCAAGGTATTTCAGAATTTGAGAAAATTCGCCCAACCTCTTCCTCTTACGTGATTATATCGTTATTTAGAGGTACGAAAGTTTAAATAATACACAGATGATGAAGTACACTTAAAGTTAGTATATAACAGTTGTAGAAAGTTCTATTCATATCAAATAGAATTATATAACGCTTGAAGTGAATAAATGTAACCGTAAATATGAGAATATACTGTGATATAAAAGGCAACTGATCGGATCGGTGTTGGGTTTGACGGGAGACTATTAGAATTTTTACTAATTATGAAAAGCGGGTGAGTAAAACTAATGACGAATTCTTTCATTCTCTCATGCTTTTATTCGTTTCAATCTTTAGAATGTGGCCAGGCAGGGACAGTGGCTTCAGCCTGGATTCTTGGGAATTAATCCTATAGTGTTCCTCAAGAATCAAATTTACCAGTATTTAAAACAATTCTAGTGTGTGAAATATAAATACTGCTAATGAAGATATGGTAGAATTTGTGGTTTAGTTAATTAAAAGTAACAGAAAGCTTTACAGTACAATACTAATTTCTATTATGGTTTCTTCTAATAATGTAATTGTATTTCTTTTTGGAATTTATATTATGGAAATGTAATCTTCATTAAATTATTACATACCGTGTAATAAATTGGGCTTTAATAAACTTATATAACAAATATTTATCCCCATAAGTAGACGTTCACTTAGATTTTAAAGTACATGATATAAATGATTCTTTCCCTTCTAACCACACATCACCCCTAAACATTCCAGCCCCACCTTCCTATCATTCGTATCCCACCGAAGTCCATCCCTTACACCCACACCTACATAACCCACTTCGTCTTTCAGTCAACTGAATTAATTGTGATGTCCACGTTGCAATTTATTTGTGTTATAAGAGATGAGACATCTAAATAATTGAAGTAATAGAGAAATACAATAAAACTGAGAAACAACATTCCAGGAAAAGCATGCAGTAAAGAACCTAAACGTAGTGATTTTCACAGAAATAGATTTTTCTTTTTTAAATATACTCTCCAATAAACTGATATGAGTACATTTGTTAATATCGGTATATATTTTTTCAAATACGATTTATTATATTTCTGTCATCTTAACACTAATATTATTTCATGATCACTATTTTTTTAATACGGTAGTTCCAATTATTTATTTTTATTAATTTTATTTTCAAATTAGCTTATTTGTCTCCTAATATACTTCATTTATCTCACCTACTAAATATACGCAAATATGTGATTTGTAACATGGTGTAATCTCCGATCTCTTAATGAAAGCTAATTATGCATTGATCATATAACATCTTGTATTTTCTTTTGAAATATAAGAGCTATTATAAGATAAGTATATTGTGTTGCGTAAGTTGATCAAAGCATGTAATTTCATTTAAATTATAATATGTAGTAAATATAATTAATTACGTCATCTATGCTGTTTATCACATTTTTAGCATTCTTATCGGACGTATTCAAACATATTTAAATCTGGTTAATAAAAAAGACATACCAACGCCAAATACATTCTACATGCATAAATCTCCTTTTATTTCTCTGTTAGAAGTAATTATCTAAATCTTATGATATAACAGCTCTCTTTCTACAATTTCTTTCAAAAGGTAAGCCTGTTCTTTATATTTCCATTCTCTCGTGGTTAATCTTGCAGATTTTCAGCAAATATTACCGTTAAATATATTACTCATCTAGTTAAGTCCATGCTAACTTGTTCATACCAGAAATAAACTATTGGCATACACATTACAACCACAAAATATCAAAATGTAAACAACAAGATTATCATTTGCGAGACTACATGCGTATGAGTGTGCGCGCACACACACACATATACATATATATTAGAAGGTTGGAGATGATGTACAAGAATTATATATTAGAAAAAATAGTAAGGTACTCAGATATCTGGATGGTTATACATTTAAGACTTTTATTAATATGTGACATGTTTTTATAATTCATATATTAGTGTTGCATCTATTCTAGTAGACTCTCCAAATCTGGAGAGTCTACTAGAATAGATGCAAGTGCTATTATATGATTAAAAAAAAACATGTCACATATTAATAAAAATCTGTAAACGTACAAGCATCCAAATATCTGAGTACATTATTATTTTTTCTAATATACATATATACATACAGACAATTGCAGCGTGGAAGGTGTTTATAAGCCATTTAAGAAACGCACGAAAACCGTTAGATTCACTTCAACATCTAAATGAAATTTGCCAAAATATTTTCACCACTTTCACACCGCGACCTGTTCACTAACAAAATTCCGTCCACGCTGCAATTGTTTTCGTACCAGCACACGATCTCACATCAGGTCGCTTGCTATGCAAGTACATCTCTCTGTCTCTCATATATATATATATTTATATATATATATATATATATATATATATAATACTTATTTTATCAGTGTATTTTGCCAAATCACTGAGTTTCAGGGACGTAAATACACCGACATCGGTTGGCAAGCGATGGTGCGAGAACAAACACAAAGATACACACACACACATATGTGTATGTGTGTGTGCGTAATAACAATATAATTATATATGCATATATCCACACATATATGTACATACCGACATTTATATGTATACATACATGCATATGTGTACAAGACATCACACACACACACACACACACATATATATATATATATATGTGTGTGTATGTATATATATATAAATATATACGACAAACATCTTTCAGTGCCCGTCTATCAAATCCACTCACAAGGCTTTGGTTGACTAGAGGCAATACTGGAAGGCACATGATGTTCGTATTATTATTATTATTATTATTATTATTATGCTGGCGCTCTAAGAACGAAAATAAAATAGTGTTTTAAAGGAAATGGTATAGAATAAATGTGTCGGACAAAGCCTTTTGTCTAAGAACCCGAATAAATTTAGGAAAGCGGAGAGAAAAATAATGAAGATGAGATAAGAGAAGAGATCGATCTTAGCGATCTCTTACTATTTTGGTCTTTTTCTCTCTATATATAAATATAAATGTGTATATGAATATATAAGTATGCGTGTATGTGCGTGGGTATCTGTGTGTATGTGATTAATGTATTCCGTAGCGTATGATGCACGTTGTTAAACTGAAGAGATAAAAAGATGAAAATATAAATCGTAAGTCATAAAATGTGGAATGCTTGAAATTATTTTAGCTACTATTTTAACAATTATGCAATAAAGTATGTATATCATTATTAGAAAAAAAATTCATGAGAATTTAGAAACAAATTCCAGTAATGGAAGGAAGTTCATCAAACAAGCAAAATACATGAATCATATGTGAAAATATTTGAAGTCGGTAACAGATTTGAACTGCTGGAAGCTTTCGCTTGTATCGAAATCTGTCCCATTGAGAAGTAATAGTTTTGCTTAATGTTATTCGTGCCATATTTCATCATATCTTTTATAAGAATACAGTATAATCTCGCAGTACGAGTGACCCATTATACGAGTAATTTGCTGTACCAGCCAAGACTCGTGCGAAATTTTGTCTTGAATTACGAGCGGAAATAAGCAGTACGAGCACACAAATCGTCCAATCTTCAAGGTCATTCACTTAATAGAACCAGTTTACGTATTTCTTTTGCATCTTCTTTTTAATATATATACAGTTGTGATTTTACTTGTAACTACAACGTTTCTGTTATAAACCCATATTTTTGAGTGATTTTGTGGGGCTGGAAAGGATTAATTATATTTTAATTAATTTCAATGGGAAACATTGAATTGTAAAACGGGTAAATCGTAAGCCGAGCTCGGTCATGGAATGAATTAAACTCGTACTGAGAGTTATCACTGTACTTTTATTTGAAGGCTTACGATAAGTTTTCCCCCCCAATCAGCTATACAGTACATTGTATCCTTTCCTCAGACAAGCTGTGGGGAATTCTTTCTCATACACTACAATTCGAAAACTGAAATTTGAAATCCCTTAAGGCAGAAAATGCGTGAAGTCTATATTCATAAATTTGTGCAAATCTTGCATCTACGAAATCGACGATATTTATCTGGAGTGACACCGAAAACAACGAATTTCTTCCACGTTCCTTATTTGTGTTATTTAAAAAAAAAATCTTAATTGTTAGTCCAAAATCTAAGTATGTGAAATTTCTAGCGCATATTCTGAATAATTGTCAGGGAAAATATGCAAACGCATATATAATGTATTTTGGTGTACCGTGAAAATCAGCCTTACTTGTTCCCTCATGAACAATTTGAAGCTGATACGGGATTCGCAGCGTTTGTATTGTCAGCAAAAATGTTCTTCAAAGTTTGTGCATATTAGAACCGCTGTCCAACGCCGCTTCCATTCATCGACGTATCTAAGCCTACATCCTCGCACTCACAATATTTGGGACGGTCCTGGGTGTACAGACAGCTCATCTATTAGGTCCAGTCGGAAGGAAAACTTATTGGACTTTCCAGTTAGATTCTCGGACGTGACCAACTAAGACCATGGATATTATCCAACCAACTTGTACTTGATCTAATCTTAGGCATACTGTCGGGATATTTATTGTAAATTTGAATGAAAATATATGGTATTTACAATACATTTTTACAAGTTACTAAATCTAAAATACATTCGCCTTTTTGCGTCCTGCAAATATAGTAATCTTTCTGAGCATTTCAAATAATATGCCCACTATATCAGAGCTTGTCTCCATTAAAAATTACATATGTGCAGATCTCAAATAACTGTTCAATTCAAAACCTATGATAGACATCGCCAAATTAAGGAAAAACATGTCGAATAATGCGCAGACTAGTATATAAGTCCTATTCTGAATACCAAAACATGTAACATACGGAAGATTGTATTGTTCAAATGGCTTCGCTGACACTTCTATTTTACCATGACTTCTTCGACATGAAAAGCTTCAAAATAATACTAGAAATACGACTCTTGTCTCCCTTTAATACACCATCAAATACATCAAACTAAAATGCAAGGCCTTATTCATGAAGCATTTGATCGACTGCTTCTGAAAGAGAGATGTGTTCCTCGTGACCAGAATGCAGATTATCACAGGTCTCCTTCGCCAGAACAAATTAAGGGTTAAGGAATATATAATTTAGCGTTTTCACTTTTATATATATATATATATATATATATATATTCAGGTTTCATATGAATTAATAATTAATAAAATATGTCTTTATATAAGCACATGTGTGTTTGTCCGTCCGTACATACCTGTATGTCAGTAAATATGTATGTACGTATATTAGAATTCTATTTTCATACGCCACATTTTCGTGATATATTTCTACCGTAGAAAAGAATATTTTGGTAGAAAAAGTGTAGCAAAAATATAAGATATTCATAAGATAAAGCAGAACTATATATATGATTTTATCTGTGATATAACCGCCATTTTCTCAGATATAAAACAAGTACCTGCCGAATTCAATACAAAAAACTTTCTCTTTTTTTTTCACAGAACGTGAACAAATTTAAATTGATGTTATCTACATAAAACTGATGTTACTACTACTACTACTACTACTCTATACTGTAATTTATTCTGTCAACATGAACTCGCATATCTTTCATTGTACTTCTATCGCAGCTCTTGTAATATAATAAAGACATACAAACTGCAATGTACATATAGTGTACACACACACACATATATATATGTATTTGAAATTGTATATCTATCTATCTATCTCTCTCTCTATATATACATATACACACACAATGGTATACACGCACACTTGCATACGTGATTTTCATTCATGTATTCTTGTAATGTGTCAGCCGCTGAACTGCGGCCATACTGGACCACCACCTACATTCTATCACTTTTGTTGTCGATTTATGTATGGAAAGCGGTCTACAATTGAATTTGTTGCAGTTTATCATCCGTGTGTCCTTAAATGTTTGGCAGCACTGGTGGGACTTTATACAATGTTTTTTTGTACGTTTGAGCAGAGGTCCTCTTCTATAATTCTCATTTTTTATGTAGCAAGTAGAACACTTTTGAACCTCAATTTCACGAGGGGTGGAGAGGGGTACTTAAACGTCTAATGATCGGCGCTAAAGCAACGACTTTCAGTGATGTGGAACAGAGCATCATAAACGCGTGGCAAGATATTACTCCGGAGTTGTGCACAAAGGTAAGTGATTCAGACGTTAAACAATTTTACAAATATGTTGCAAATAATGTTTTACATTCTGAACATTTGCTGTAATATTATGTAATAAGACATTCTGTTTCATTTCTTTGTAACCTTTAACAATATATAAGATTGGGTTACTTCTGGGCCGCTCATTATATATATTATATTATATTATATTATATATATGAACGACATCTTTCAATTTCTGTCTACCAAATCCATTCATAAGGATTTGGTCCGCCTGAGATTGTAGTAGAAGACATCTGCCCAAGATGACACGGTCTGGGACAGAACCCAGAACCATGTGGTTGTGTATGGAGCTTCTTATCACACTGCCACGCCTATATAAACACACACACACACACACACACACACACACACACACACACACACACATGTATGTATATGAGTTAATAGAGAAACGGAAGAAAGTGCCACCCTACATACTTGGAAAGATTTACATACATTAATCAATTGATTGATAATAGTTTGACGCAGCTGCGTACAGCTTAGCATTTTGAAGGCTCGGGTTGAAACAATTGCATACACACACACACACACACACACACACACACACATACATATATATATATATATACATCTGAGAGATAGAGAGAGAAGGAGAGGGTGAGTGGAATAGATAGATAGATAGATAGATAGATAGATATTTAAAATTCCGGCACAAGGCCAGAAAATTTGGGGACGAAATGATGAAAGGCAGAGTTGACCTCGGCGGAATTTGGAGTCATAACGTAAGGAAGGACGAAATGCCGCTAAGCAATTTTCCCGGTGCGGTACGACTTCTGCCAGCTCACCGCCTAATGTAAATATACAGATATAGGCATGTGTTTGTATGAGAATAATCTGTGAATAGATAAATCCAGTAAAAACGGCAAATGTATCTGTATAAGAATGATATATTTATTGCCAATGAATTCATCTACTTTTGTCTTTCAGTAGGCAGATGTTGTATGGAACAAACACCATGCTTGGTTCCATATAATCAACTAAACCCCAAGAGAGAGGAACTACCGCAAGGCGCCATTTTAATGACTGAAAACAGAAGAAATATAAATATACATTGTATTTAGTGCAGATTACGTCTTTCTGATTTAGCGATAATACACAAAGTACAATAAAGCTGATAACTGATCACTTTAGTACCAGGGTCTGCTGTATGTAAAGAACATGGCCAACAGCGTCTGTCTCCGAATTGAAAAACTACAAAGATTAGCACAAAACGATGAATCAGTTATCTACATTTGTAAACGAGAACTCAAACACGCACACACACACACACACACAGAGGCACGTGAGTATGTGTATACTAAAATCATATATATATATATATATATATATATATATGTCAGTAAATGTTGGGGTTTATTATTATTTTTTTTCTTTTCCTA
>NC_068986.1:110979618-110982118 GCF_001194135.2 Octopus bimaculoides
TATATATATATATTACTACTACTACTACTACTACTACTACTACAATAATACTATTTTCCAGTGCAACAACACACTGTAAAGTTAGAATTATAAATAAAAAATAGTTGCACAACAACGTACCAATTTTTACTGGAAATAGCAGTCGGTAACCGTGGAGGTTCACTGAATATATATAGAGGAAAAGATGTCTGCAAATGGCGTATAGAGAAATAAATTTATCAAACCTTTAGGAAGAACTTCTTCACTGATCTCGCTTTTGTTTATGGATGGAGGACCAATGTTTTACGATAAAAACTTATTCAGAAAATCCTAAACTCGAGTACTAAGTTGTCTATTTCTCTGGCGTTCTTCCAAGAGGTAAGATGATTTCTTTTTTTATATTCGCCATCCGCACACATCCTTGTCTCTATATATTCAGCGTAGGTTTACTTCTCGTCGAACGGTTACCGACAGCTATTTCCATAAAAAAATGTTACCTAGTTGTGCCACTCTTTCCAATTTATACATATATATATATATATATATATATATATATATTGTGTGTGTGTGTGTGTGTGTACATGTTTGTGGTGGTGGATATGTATGTGTAGACATATGTATTTATACAGCATAGTGTTTGCAAAAACAGGTCGTCTTTCTGCTGTTTGAAGCGAAGAGAAACAGCGGTACTCATACGACATTTCAGGGCCTTCGTGACTGCTACAAATGTGTTTCTACACAATATCCTTTAAACAGTAATTTTGTCTCAATTTTTACCACAATGCAGATTCCACTGAAGTTGCCCAATTACCTGATGAAGGTGTTCAAAAGACTGAAGAATTATGTCTAAAATTCCTATGAAAACCTATTGAATTTGTGAAGGTTATTTCTACGGAACTTATAGCCAGCACTGCTGCTTGCTACAATGTTTCGTATCAAGACGTCAGATGTAAACAGACAAATTGATCGAACATATTTCGGGGATCATTGCCCCTCCTTCAGCACTCACCTAACCCACTATTGCCCCCGAATACATCGGTTATATATCCACCGCATACAGTAGTGTTAAGTTATTGGATATACCAATATATATATTAGACGTATTCCTAGAGCTGGTATGTAAACATTGTAGTTACTTCCTTATGCCAACACAGTATACTATACACGCAATATTCTACATATCATATAGTATATTGCATTTGCATAACGAAGTACCACGTACCTACATATCATTAACTATACAATTTGTGACCTGAATACTTAGAACTGGAAGAAATACAAGGCATTGCATCAGACGGTTTGGTAACAGTGTTAGTCCAACACAGTCATTATTTTCTTTATTAAATCCTTCCCAGAAGAACGAGAGTGAAAGATGACCTGACAGGGGTTCATATCATATCCGGAGTGTGGCAAATTAATATGTTCGCAATATAAAGAAATATATATTTAATCCAGGCGTTGAAATCAAAATACCAATCGATATAAATGGTGTGAGAAATGTTGCCCCAAATTTAGTGAAATTAAAATAATGTTCTCCAGAGTAGTTCATCCAGACAACCACAAAACCCTGTCTCTCTATTTCGATCATGTCAGATATTATTAGTGTAGCATGTCTAATCACTCATAACCAACTAGGGAGCAATGCTCCATATATATATATATATATATATATATATATATATATATGTGTGTGTGTGTAATGTGTCTGTGTATGCATATGTGTGTGTGTGTGTGTGCGTGTGCTTTCAAAGATCCCACTCTCTACGTCCAGAGTAAGGACACAATACTGTAACAGCTATTTCAAACGAACACAATTTGTCAAAACCTTCAAGAAGGTCCTCACAGATTTACGTGGTGTAGATAGTGATGGCTTCAAAGAACAATAAGACATTTTTTATATCTATTATAACAGATAAACCCACATTACGACAGTGTTGTCAAAACAAGATAACTCTCTCCAACTCGCTACAATCCACGTCTGAGGGCCCGATTGTAAGTCTATTTTTACTTTTTATAAGACACTAGCCCGATAACGCCATATTCTCTGGTTGCAACTGATGATAGAATATGTAAACGAAGTTAACACCAAAGATATATTTACGCTGGTTATGTTTATTTAGACTAGATAAAATACATGGTAATAATGTGGAACATGGTATGTAGAGAGAATGGAAGTCACATGTACATTACAGAATTTGCAACAAATAAACATATCATTCCGTTAAAATCATCCATTTAATTTCAGGAACAATTTACCGTTTAGTAGCGTTCAAATTCATAATGGAATGGTTCTGTAATGTGAAGAATTGTACCCTTAGTTCCCACACTAAAGCCACACGCTGTACATATATTTTAGAATCTAGTACAAATCAGTACATTACAAAAACACACACACACATACATACAGACACAAACACCAGCCGAAACTGCTAAGATGATCTGGAACTCGACTGAGGAAACAAAACTCCGAATGACTCGTCCTTGTTTTTTCTTGTCCCTTTTTGTATCCCCTAATTGTTTG
>NC_068986.1:110987118-111001886 GCF_001194135.2 Octopus bimaculoides
AATCCATTTATTACTTGTTATTGTCTCGATGTTTTGTTGTTTTTAAAAAAATTGACCTGAATGGTAAATGTTTGTCTTCTTCCTCTCCCACTTCTCCTCCTTATTTTCCTTCCTCCTTTCCTTCTCTTTTGTTTTACTTTATTTTATTTTTGCGTTTAGTTTCTTCGTTTGTTTCAAATCTAATCTGGAAAATCGAACTGCTAATTGGCACTTGAATTTTATTGTTTTGCCAACCAATACATATCGATCAGTGAACCCTTTCCTTCGCTTCCTTCCTTCCTTCCTCCACCACCTCCTCCTCCCCCTCTTTCTCTTTCAATGTTCCATTACATCAACATTAATGCAACCTTATTCCTAATGTCATTACAACATTGTTGGAATTTTTCTTGTACTATTTGTATTATTTTTCGTATTACACTACTGACGTTGGCACTGGTGGTGTCGTGGTGGTTGTGTGTGGCGTGTAAATGAATGGGTACTTTTGTGTGTTGGTCTGTATGTGTGTGTGTGTGTGTATGTGTGTGTGTGTGCGTGTGTGTGTGCTGCTTTGTGTTTTCGGGATGGAGTGACACAAATAAACGACAACGCGCCTATATAACAAATAGACAGGAAAACATGAAGACGATAACAGAGAATAAAACAACTGTAAAACTATAACAGAAATATTCAAAAAGAAGATGATGATGGTGATCGTGATGATGATGATGTTGGTGTTGATCGTGATGATGATGATGATGGTAGTGGTGGTGGTGGTGGTTGCGGTGGCGGTGGCGATAATAATGATGAGGATGGTGGCGATGGTGGTCTTCGTGTCAGTGGCAGCGACGGTGGTGGCGAAGGTGACGATGATGAGGACGATGATGGTGGTGGTGGTGGTGACTGTAATGTTGAGGACGAAGATGATGAGGATGACGATGACGATCAATGTTGTTGGCGGTGGGGATAATGACGACGAGGGTTATATTAATGAAGATTAGGATAGTAATTATTATTGCAATGTTTAATTGGATTGTTGATAATATTGCTTTTTGTTACTGTTCATAATGATATTTTCATGGAGAAAGCTTCAGAGAAAACCGTGTTGGATAAAGATACAATTATAACATGAAATATTAATGCTGATACCAACGCTGATGGAGATGATAATGGTTATAACTGAAAGAAAGATGATGATGATGATGATAGTAATCCATGCGATAAGGATGATGGTGGTGGTGGTGATGATAATGATGACATCGACAGCATCGGTAATGACAAATTTGATGATAACATTGCTAAATATATGAAACTTATTTTTTAATAATAATAATGATGATAACAATGATAGTTATTATTATGGCCAAAAAGCACTGCCAAAGAAGCATGATGACGCGGTAAAGTCCGTTCATTGGCGGATATGTGAAAAGTACGGCTGAGAAACGAGAGTGGTTTGAGTATTTAGGAACACTGGATGCAGACGAGATTTAAAAAATGGAGAAATGAAACAAACTCCCTGCGGGGAGTGCACAAGGAGAGTAAGAACATTATTGCAGTCAAAGTTGAATTCAAAAAACAGCTTTGAAGCAATAAATTGATGAACAGTACGCTTTATCAGATATGGAGTTGGGATTACGGACTGGATGAACAATGATATAAAGAGACGTGAAAGAAAAAAAAAACTAGGAAGTTGTTGACAATGTATGGAGACCACCATCCGAAATCTGACGTCACCGGCTGTACTTGAAAAGAGGCCAGGGTGGAAGAGGTTTGATAGCCGTAGAATAATGTGTACAGATGGAAAGAAAAAGTCTAGTAGAGTATTTACAGAGCAGCACAGAAAAAAAACTACTAAAGACAGTCAATAAAGGGCGTGTGATGAAGCGCATAAAAGGAGAAAAGGACAAGAATGAAATACAAAAGGTGCTCCTTCCTAAATGTGATAGCGACAGAATCTCTCTGTCAAGAACAGAAATTTGGCAGAGGTCTCCAGAACGCTGAAGACACTGTCAATACTGCAATACCGGTTTTGAAAAATTATGCTGTGCAAAAAGAATACTTTCGTTTGGCAGAGATTCTCAAAAAGTAAGATCCACAAAATAAACAAATGGAGAGAGATCACTGATTCTGGTTGATGGACGTAAACGTGAAAGGATAGACAGAAACGCTAACCATATAGACACTCAGGAACAAGCCCCTACAACAAACCTGATACAGGCAAAGATCGACAAAGCTTAGACAACAAATGGTGAATCCGCAGTAAAGGAAACAAGAGCACCGATCTCATTTTCTGTGAGTGTAGTACACTAGCACAAAAGAAATATAAGCACAGCCATAATTATGCAGGAAAAAAAATTTCAGCGGAATTTTAGACGAGATCATGGTTTAAAGCAACAGAAAAATATTATGAACACAAACCAGAGGCTGGGATAGAAACTCAAAATTACAAGATCTCGCGGCACTTCTTCATAAAGACTGACCATACTATCAAAGCAAGAAGACCAGACATTATTATAGAGATATTAAACACAGTGCAGGCTCATAGATTTTGCCTCTACGATAACATATTTCATGCCAAATGAATTGAAAAAAAAAGATCGAGAAATATCAGAAGCAAGTCAGAGAACTGAGAAGACTGTGGAAGACTAAGTCAACAATTATTCCTATGGTAATTGTTGCACTTGGCACAACACCCAAAATGCTATATAAAAGACTGAAAGCGACTGGAATTGAAATTCACATTACAGAAAAGTACCATCCTATATTCTGCAAGAATCCCAAAGAAGGCTCTTTTGACGTAAAAAGACTTGTTGTCACTAAACCTGAAGATAAAATACCTGCTAACTAATGACGAGGAGGGAGAGGGGAGGAAGAGAATGACGATGATGATAATGTTTACTAGTGTTGGCAGTGATCATATTTATAAACAAGGTTACATGAATCTGTGTTTGTTTATAATACTTCCCTAGAAATGTGCAAGGCCAGAGGTTGGTGTAGGCAAACCTGTTTGCATTAATCCCAATATATGACTGGTACATTGCTTGACACCGGAAATAATAAGGGCAAATCGAAACCGGTGCGATGAGAATTAAGAATGCCAAGTTCGCCAAACAGAGCAATGATTACGTTACAGAGTTACCTCAAATATAAGTTCATCACTTGAGCATCATTAAAGTATAAGGTGATGCAAGCATTATGGTATCTCAGGTAATCGACTCAAGAATGAAAAACAGTGACCCACAGTTATTGTAGTATAAGGACAGAAATCAGTGGGAGAGAAAAGCATGCATAAAGTATGTTGCATTCTTTAAGGTTTTGAGATCATATCCCGTAAGACATATTGCATCACGATGAACAGCACTACATCTTTATCCTCTGACTCCTCCTCCTCATCAACATCATCATTCTTCCTCATTCGTATCAGAATGGGCTGTTCTATCAATGGGTATCCTCGCACGTCGCTAAAGCGGATCGCTCACTTTCTCTGGCTTCTACCACGTGATCCAGGTAGTGATCGTTTCTTTTAGCCCCTTATTTGTTCTCATGCGAGTTCTATCCTGTTCCCGGTCAATCAGTACAGTATATATCTTGATACATCCCCTACACCTTTCAGAACGTGTCTAAGCTCATTTCACTCACCAATATGTTGCTGCACGTTAGACTTTGTTCAGGAACATATTACCTACCATATCAAATGTCACGTAGACTTTATAGAACGACTATATAGTTGAGTCGATTCACAAAACATTATCTGTCCCTAATACAAAGCTACTTGTAAGATAAAGTAGTAAATGAAACCATATGATTTAATGGTTATGTTTTCATATTTAATTTACCTTACTTAAATGCCAATCCTCAAATAATATCTCTATTATATATAACTGTAACGCCATATTCTTTCTCTAGTTGCTGTTGTTATCTCTCCGACAGGCATTTTCTTGTATTATTTTATTTCTAATGAGAAATGTCTACGCCAAATTCTCCATGCTCGCTCAACCACCCATGTCAGCTACCAAAACTCTCCCAAATAACATTTTGCAGTCTTAAAGCAGAATTTCGATCATTTGAATTCGAACTATAGCATGGCGAATCTTGAACTTAATGTAACGCCGGTTTAATGTTATCGAAATCACGGTTGAGTGTTATTTAAAGAACGTTTTGTTGCTATTTCTAGCAGTTCGAGCAGCTACAAAGGAGATAATTTCTTGGCTCAACTTCCATTTTATATTTATACTTTTGTTGTTATCGATAAATATAACATGAAGAGACATGGCGAAATCTAAAATAACTTTAAAATACCAACCCTGTCATTACCTGCACGGAGAGCATTCCAATGGACTTTCATTGAACAACGACCGACCATGCTTTTTTCTTTCTTAATTAAGCACCTATAATAGCGAACTCGGTCTCAATCTGCAGAATTTTCTGACAATACACACGAGGAAAATGCTATAGTGTCAACTTATCTCGCCGACCAATCCAATGAAATATCTTTTCTTCGTTCGTATTCATTAATGTTTACCGCAATTCAAGTCGCGTTCGCTTCCTGCGTTAATACTCTCCTGTCACGTATATTTATTATGCGGCCTTTATTCGCCAAGAAGTATTCTATTCGCACAAACACGTTTAGCAATTTACACTTCTACAATCTTTCGCTATTGGAAACCAATTAAAACCTAACATAACACTTTGCCATTTCTATCGTTCTCTAAGCACGTGTGTGAATGTATGTCTTGTATTCTTCTGTGTATATGATCTTACAGACACGCGCACACATGTTAGCATCTGTGTATTCACACAACTGCAAATATATACCTATATATATGTATGCACACACCCACACACATTTATATACATACGCAATATATACACATATGCATGTGTTTTTGTGTATTATGTATGTATGTATATATATATATATATATATATATATATATATATATATCTGTATGCATGTATATATGTATGCACGCACTCTGATATCTGTATGCTTCAATATAGACATGTATACAAATTGCCTTGGCACATTCTCAGAGTTCTTTTTCGTTATAGATTGTAGCAACCGCGATCTCAGTAAGGAATGTTTTGTGAATATTAAAGTTCTTCACAGCATCGTAACGGTGAATAGGCCATTGTTTGTGCTTATATAGACGATTATGTTAAAGATGGAATAGGATTCCTTTTTATCTGTCTTCTAAAGGTTATCTTTCTTTTCACTGTCAATTCTATATGTTAGGTTTGCGAGGCTAGTAACATACAAGAATTGCAGGCAACAATAGACACTGATACCCTTCACGTTAAATGTATGATGGACATTTTTCTTAACCAGTTGTTCGTTCTAAAAGAAATAACGACTTATTTTATTACTATCATTATTTTTTAAAATTCTTTACAGTATTCTTTTGTGAGACTCTCTCGTTGCTGCTGTTTCGATAGAAGAATGCTAGGATCAAAGTTGTTCCATTTATTCTCACCTATTCTATTTTACATTACATTATTCGATGTGTTAATTTGCGTATTTTGTTTCTCTGTTTTTGTTCTTGTAAGTCTCCAGGTCTCATCAGGCAAGGATCTTTAAATTTGTCCAGATCATTGGCACCCGACAATTATTGTGCCTATGCATTTCTAGAGCTAAATTATTCTATGTGCCTTCTCTTGATTTTGCTTAATTTAGAGCCAGCCCAAACTAATTAAAGCGTTACCAATGAATGTAGAACTGCATAACCCAAAGTGTACTCTATACATTTTAGACGGTAGAATATTAGTTGAAGTCGATTTGGTTGTTATTTCTAATTGGATGTCCGACTATGTAATGAATTTCCCAGATCGAAGGAAGTTCTGTAGAGACGCAAAACTATTCTTAATACGTGTTAAAATTTTTTCGAAAACAACAAAAGTTGTGATGATTTTTTAAAAAATCTTAAATATTCAGCAAAACAGGAAATCCTGCGGATTAGAGATGATAGAACGCTATGATTCAAGGATTATAATATATCTACTTTTTGTTTTATATTATTTACAATTGACGGATATTTGACTTCATCTTGTTTGTTGTTCACACAAACATTTCGCCTGATATACGCTCCAGCCTTCATCAGGTGTCTTGGAGAAACCTGGGTTCTCATTCGATATTATTATTATTCAGGTCACTGCCTGGAATCGAACTCAAAATCTTGGGGTTAGTAGCCTGCACTCTTAACCACGAGCCATATACCCGTGCGCAATTGTGGAGTGGATTTTTAGGGCTTATAAACCTAATATTTTCCTATCCTTCCTTAATACCGGTTCCCATATGCTATTCATATCTACACTCGGTCTGCTTAGGAGGTTGTTGTGTCCTAGCATATGTGCTGCTTCTTTTAGTTTTCGTATTTTCCAGTGGTGTTCTCTGTCTATTATATTAACTTCATCACACAGGGGGAGGTGGTCTCCATTTTTCCATACATGATCAGCTATACCCGATTTATTAACATCTCATGTCATAGCTTTATGATGTTCCTCTACCCTTATTGAGGACAAATATCTGCCAAATGTGAATAATGTTAATAAAGTACAAAATTCCTCATATCTTAACTATAGAACTATAATACACCTGTTTATTATTCTGTGATTTAGTTTTGAGAACAGACACTTGATTTCATCATTTTGATTCAAGTACATGCTATCACACGAAGCAAAACATTCCAGGAATCAAACCATAGTGGATTAATAAATTCTCCAGCTTAAGGCTTAAGCAAAATACATCCACGCCAGATATCTCTCCAGCAGAAGAGATTACTTCAAAATGTAAAGTTTTTGATGTCAGCTGCAGGTGAAAAGGCCAGTTATGTAAAATGGTTTTGCCATGTACCTCTTTGCCTGTATACCAAGTCAGACCTGCATGACATAATTTAAATGGTGCTATTATTCCAACATAGAAGATGTGAAACTGAATGTCAATGATTAAATCCCACTCAGTCAGTCAAATGAGACCCCACGTAAATGAATGGGGCCGCCCCGAATCGGTGATCATTCTCTCGTGATCACCTCTTAAACTTACAAGCAAGTAATTTACAAGCCTCAGTGTCGATAACATTAAAATGAGCGATGGCCAGAATATTTGATAACTAGTTTTCTAGTAAGCGGAGAGTGGGGCCGGTGCGCAATGATGCCATCGAGATGCAGGCCCCGAAACGGCACGTATTCTCCCCTGATGACCGCATACACTTACTGGCTTCCGGTATGCTGACCATTCGACTGGTAGCACTTGCATGTGCAAGTTGCTTGCAAAACATCTTTATCATGTAACAGGTGGCACTATACACATCTCACAAACAATTATTCCAACCTTTTCTGGTTCTTATGTTTCATGGCATAGCATATGCCAATGGAGAAGGAGTTCAATGCCACTAAAATTGACCCCATATTCACAAAGCAATTATCTATAGGAACTGTTATAGAACACAAAACATAAGCGTATGTGATATTCTGTGCATGTATTTTTAGGTGTGTATATCTATCTGTCTATCTATTTGTCTCTATCTATTTGCCTCTCTGTATATATAAATGTGTGTGTGTGTGTGTGTGTATGTGTGTGTGTGTGTGTGCGTGTGCGTGTGTGTGAGGTGCAAGCGTATTTGTGTACAACAAAGAGATGAATTAGCTACAAAGAGATTGTATAAGATTGCCATAAATGGCACTGTGGGTTGAAATGATTGTATAATATTGTTGGTTGATGGCTTTTAGAAACCAATAGAACTTATATTTGAAACAGGATGTAGGCTATAACTTACGAATCATAAGAAATACAATAACGAGGATTTCTTGTACATTGTCAGTTTTGAATTCGTTGTTCAGGAGATGACTACAAGATACATGAATAACACCATTCGTAGGAAAGCTTAGGAAAGACAAAGCAGGAAGATGAAAAAAGCTTAATAAAACGAAGCAAGATATAATACAATCAAATGCTGCAGAGTACAGGGAGTAATAAGGAGGGACAGGGGAGAACAAATTCAAATGGAGATCTAGATATTTGTCCTCCCAGAATCAGGATAAGGCATAATTTTGACACAAATGTCACCTTGGAAACATGCTGCTCAAAACATGCAACCCAACAGACGGACAAATCCAGGATGTGTTTTAAATGCAACGTGGTATGCCCAATGATATGCGTATGAGGAGCGATGTACGTAGAATCGACCAAGATTTACATTCAGCTCAGAGTAAAGGAACATCTCAATAAGATCATACTATCCAGCGTCAGATTCCTGCACCATCGACACTGTGACGGTGACTTCGGCTACCTGGATATTTCACATATAGCCCTTTATCCTTTTATATACGACACACACACACACACACACATATATATATATATATGAATGTGTGTGTATATACTCACGCACACAAGCCACACAGTACTGTACTGTTTCTAATTCACGGATTTTCACATATCGCGGAGTTTGGGGGAACGTAAAACCCACGAGATTCGAGGGATTAATATACTGTAATGAATGTTATGCAGATTGATGTCATATAACGTAATAAATTGTGCGTGAAGAAATTGCTACGCTATCGAAACCGGCATTGAAGTAAACCTTCCATATATCCACACACACAAACACACACACATGCATATCTTTGAATCTTCAAATTGTGTCAGCTTTAACCTATTGCCTACAATGAGCCCCATTTGGGGATCTGCGAAAACAGTCTCAGTGCCGCTTGTTTGTTGTATTCAAAGTGAATTGCTTATGTGCATTGGATATGCAGAGGTGTGTTTAACAATATTTAGTAGATAAACTTAGTCGTTATTAGTTCTGGCTAATTCTAGAGGACATTTTATGTCATAAATCGCAATTTATTGACTGTCTTGATTTTATAAAATTCTGTTTTTGCATTTCCGATGTGTATCCTTCAATGTTATTTCATACACATTCGTATTTCATACTATGCTTTCAAAAAAACTAAAATGCTTATTATTACACTGTAATAGAAAAGGATAAATATGCTATTTTTCCAGCGATCCCCATTTCGGACTTTTTCCAAAATATGATTTCTAACATAACTCACATACGAACAAAATTTAAATACTATATATTATTTTAAACAATAACACACCTAACAAAGACCCCGAGAATATGAATAACAAATGGCAGTTAATGGGCTAAATCTGATGTCATGCTGGGGCAAAACCATATATTTCTATGTATATATATTTTTTATTTCAGATATTTTACTGCAACCATGTTGGAGCTCTGCCTTTAGTTGAGCAAATCGACCTCAGGACTTATAATTTGTAAGTCTAGTACTCATTCCATCGGTCAATTTTGCCAAATCACTAAGTTTCGGGTGAGTAAACACACCAGCATTGGTTGCCAAGCGATGCTGGAGGCATAGAGACACACACACGCACACACACACACATAGAAATATATATATATATGTATATATATATATATATATATATATATATATATATATATATATATATATATATATATATATATACACACATATGACAGGCTTCTTTCAGTTTCCATCTACCAAATCCACTCATAAGGCCTTGGTCGGCCCGAGGCTATAGTAGACGACACTTAACTAAGGTGCCACGCAGTGGGACGGAACCTGGAACCATGTGGTTGGTAAGCAAGCTACCTACCACACAGCCACACAGTGTGTGTGTGTGTGTCTGTGTGTGTGTACTTACGAGTGTGTGTGCTTCTTTCAGTTTACTTTTGTCCCACACCACCACTTCACAACCAGTTTTGAAGTTTATGTCTATGTAACACTTAGCAGTTCGGCAAATACTTATTGAATAAGTTTCAAACTTTGGCGAAGTCTGATTGCCAAAGTTCATTCATTCGACTAAAAATTTCCTGAAGCTGGAATCTTTTAGTGGAGTGGCTAAAATAGTGACTGAAAAAAGTGAAAAACATGATATGGAATATATAGATATGTACATGCATGCATACATGCATACATGCATATGTGTGTGTTTGTGTATTCACACATACTTGCAAACATACATATATAAATATGTGTTTGTATGTATATGTGTGTATGCTTGTGCGCGTGTATGTGCGTACGTGTCACAACAGGTTATGCCCGGAACTTTTGAATTTAGTGTAACGGTTTATTCGCCAAGTGGAAGTAACATTTCTTTCAAATGGCCATAAAGAGAGAAAATAGAAGGCATCATTACGAGAAATGGACGATGAGGTAGTAATTGTTAGAGTTCTATATAAAAAATGCTTATTTTAGGAGAGTAAATATACGATAAATAAGGTTGAAGGTTAGTAAAGGGATAATGCCAAGATAAAGAATGAAATAACATAAAAAATAGGTGAACGAAGGTCAAAGAACAGTGAAAGAGGTAGTGAGATATCAAGGCTAATATTTCTTCTGAATTAATCGAAGAGAAAAACAAGAGAAATACAAAAAGGCAAAACAAAAGAAAGCGGATATTTTGTAAGAGTGGGGTTATAAATCCAATCCGTGTGTTTTATTTTCGTTTTTACGGGCTTTCATACATGTGTATTTCTGTGTGATTCTATTTGTATGAATGAATGTGGGGGTGCGTTGGTCAAAATATTTCTATGAACTTCGGAAAGTTGACAATATATTTACATGGCAATTTTGTACGGATTCTAAGTCTAATATTTAAATGATATATAGATGTTTATGTATGTGAGTGTGTGTGTGTGTGTGTTTGTGTTTATGTTTTTGCGTGCAATGTGTGAGTGTAACGTGCGTGTTTGTGTGTGTAGAAAATAAGAACTTTTCATCGTAGACAAGAGAAAGAAATGTTTTACATTTTTATCAAAATATGCTATCGGTTTCAGTTGTATCTTCACCAGAAACACCTTTTTACAAATAAAAGTACACACTGTTCAGCTCAGTAATCCAACAACACACTACACCAGTACACCGCCTAACTCACAACCCACATCACAGACACCACTATAAAACTCCGTACTAACATCATGCCATTAGTCATACACTCATACGTACCTTCCCACACTAGCACACGATATATTGTAGTGTCCACAGATTCACAATTAAAAGCAATTTCACCTGTGCATCGAAACATTTAATTAATGCGATAACATGTTCAGGATGTGGAAACAACTATATAGGCTAAACAAAAATGTCACCGAGACGGTGAACTACACTGCACAACGAACGGATCTGTTTCCCAAGGAATAGAAAATACCATTGAGTGAACACATAAGATGTACAAGGAAACTCCAACCAAACTTCGTGGTTTTCGCATCTACCAGTGCAAGAAAACAACTTCTATGCAAGGACTAATAAATACAGAAAATATGTTCTTTGAAAAATACAAATCACGTCTGGATATGAGCTTATAAGCAATTGCTGTTTTTTTAGATATTGTAATTCATGAATGCATAACCAACTCGGTACATATCTTACTTCACTACTTTAACTGTTTATAGCTTCGTAAAATAAATACTATGGACTTACCTTTACCAAAAGTATCACCCCTGTCTTGATTAATAACAATCGTCAATTACATTTCCTTAGAAATTTTTTATTGTACGCTGGTTCATTTATAAAGCAGTTCTCATACAAACAACATGAACTAAAAGTCAAAGAAAATACGAAATTTTAACATTTTCACCAATTTCAATATTCCACCAATTTTATCATTACCGAAACGCGAAATCGGTAGACCATAATATTTTATCCTTTAAAATATATTATGATATTCTATGTTTTTAAATATATCAAAAATACATAAATCGTGTAACATTTCCTTTATTATTTTTATATATTTTTCATTACATATACGTGTGTGTGTGTATGTAGGTATGCATGTATGTATGCATGTATATATGGATGATTGTGTATATGTGCGTGCTAGATTTGTGATTACCTACTCTTAAAACTGAGGTTTCATAGAATTTTTATCTTGAATGTTTTCGGTGTCTACATGTGAACAAAAATTCAGAATATTTTAGAAAACATACATGTATTAAACAAGAAAAAAATTACGAAATGGCGGCAACAGTTGTTGTCATGGCGACAAGGTTGTTCTTAACATAAATACACACACGCATACACTTACATAAAATATACATACACATATAGATGCGTAAGCATATCACACACAGACACACACACACACACACACACACACACACACACATATATATAAAACATGATGGAATATTCCTGAAACTGAAAGTTTTATTTTACAACGATTACTGTACATATGTATGTCGCATGGATGGTTGTGTGTTTGTATTAAGAAACATTTAAGCTTCCTATATTTACATACCGTTTGCCTGCCCAGCAAGCGGATTAGCACCATATGAACACTAAAACAAGCGAGAAAACGCATTGTGAGTAGCGGTATATAATACATGCAATAGTCCATTAGAACAGCAATACAGTGAAAAGTGATATTAACATATGGATCCTACGTTAACATTTGGGGGACTCATATATATATATATATATATATATATGAGATAACAAAGCCAAGGCTGTGAGGATTTTTCAGGACATTTATGAAGATATGGATATAGTCTTACAGTTGTTCCTGGGATATTATGGATATCCTTTCATCAGAAACGATGTGAGACGTTAATATATATATATATGCATATATATGTCTTTACGTATGTATATATGTGTGTGGGTACGTATATGCATGTATTTACACACATTAATGCAAACACGCACACACTCAACAAGATGTATTCTTAGGCATGCATAGACCTGTATTTTATAATGCATGTGTATACATATACTTATGTATGTGTGCATAGATATATTGAGAGTTGGATGTGAAGGGTTTTGCTTATAAACGCAATATACTGGGAGATATGTTAACATATTTTAATATATTGCGACATGTTTATATTGCAAAAATTAAATGCAAGATGCATATATCTCGATGGGTATTCATGTATACATTTATGATAATGTTCTATTTCTTATGCAAGTTTTGTGCGTTAATGTTAACGTAATATATAACACTTAATGTTTAAAATCGGTTATTATACTCTATTTCTTGTTTTTCATTGCAATTTAATATGGCACTAGTTTACATACCGACAATCATGTAGTACATCTAACGTTACTGCACTTGAGAGACTTTGAAATTTAATATTCTGTCACTATGTTTCTATAGCATCGTGTCTTCACGAAACCCCCACACATATATATAGTCTCAACGCAAATGCCTCTAAGCACATACTTACCCATAAGACACTAAACACTTGCACAATAGTATTTAAATTCATTAAGCAAACTAATTCAAAATATTTTGTTATGTATTTAATGGAATTCTTCTTATTGAATCTAAAACACTTGCTATTACACCTACATATGGAGCTTCACATGGTTAAAATTTTGATTTTCCTAATCTTATTCGTAACTCTACACGAATAATTTAACAGGTACATACATACATATATATATATATATATATATATATATATACACATACATGTATTCTCACTCACATTCACGTACAAATACAATCGCACAGACAATAGATGAAAGGCAAAATCTCACATCCTACACTAACAGAAATCTTTAACATTACTTTTTATCATTTCTTCCTTTATATTCTCCGTTTGACATTTTGTTTTTAGATCCTCATAAATAATATTCTATCTACAATATTTGCACCGTCCCACAACGTCCTTGGACGTTTGATTCTCACTGTTCACCTTGCATGTTTATTAACGTCTGACGGATATCAGCACACATCAACATGTAGGTTGTTGAAATTAAATGCAAGTGAACCGGCTTTTGATGAATTCGTTTGTCCGTAGTTCCAGTGTCTGTCGTGGCACATCGATGTAGAAGCATTGGATATCCCACAATCCCTTAAACTAATGTGTCGAGTGTGTTATGAACAAACCTTCGTTGTAAACTTGTTCTACTGTGAGGAAACACACCAGAGATTAACATACCCGTGTTTGAATCTGCATGAACAGGTTTAAAAATAGATATGGAAGTCAACGTTTTATTGCTTTCCAAGTCAACTACTTCTTTCAAATCGGTAAACTTATTAGATTTTTACACTGTGCACTTTTCATTTTAAAGTGTTGCATCATTTTAGTTCAGTTCTTTAACACACTTTTTCTCATTATAAAACTTCCCAATTTTCTCTTCTGCAAAGAATTGAAATCAGAAAACAATTCTATTACTGGTCGTTTAAACCGTCACATAAAAAATGGAAAAAAAATATTGTGACATACTTTACTCTTAGAAAATTACTATTTTTAAATCTCACAACGAGAGATTCAGCAACAGCACTTTTTAGTAGAGATTGTTTGCCAACATAACATGGTAGTCCTGGTTTAGGACGAATATTACTGTAATTTAGCCCCGGGTTACATCGTCTCCAGCTGACTATATGACACGATCTGTGTCTTTATGTTTTCGAACACGGGAATCTAGCAACACCACTCAGCTCAAAACAATATCTGTTTATCGTGATTTGCGAACAATTATTCTGTGCTGATGAAGGGAAATAATCCGATAATCGCGACACACAGATATTGTTTTGTTCTGAGTGGAGGTGCTAGATTCTCTTGTTCGAAAATATAAAGACACATTGTCTTCGGTGCTTGATATGTTTATAGAGAACCCATTTCTCGTCACCAGTCACTATTCGATACACAGGACGTTCATTCCTGAGACGTGCCAACAAAGAAGAACACACATCTACATTATGCGTGCGATTAGATTCGGAGACTTTGTGAGGAACACATTGATCCAATTTGGTGACAATTTCGACGGCACGCAGGTGTTGGTGAGTTGTTGAA
>NC_068986.1:111002841-111010205 GCF_001194135.2 Octopus bimaculoides
TGTGTGTGTGTGTGTGTGTGTGTGTGTGTGTGTGTGTGTGTGTGTGTGTGTGTAAGTATATGTATATATACATAGGTACATATATATTTACATATGTATGCATGTATGTATTTATGCACGTATGTATATACTGCACGATTACATTTTCTTCATATCTGTTTACCTCTCTCTCCCTCTCTGCATATATATTTATGTGGGTTTATATGAGTAACCAACACCACAGTATCTTGTTACTAAGATAGATGTAGGTTCATGAGATGTTGGCGGCCATTTCCTACAGTTCCACTGAGTGAGTGTTTGTCTTTTCTTGGCATTGTCTTCCCTTCTGTTTATATCGTGGGATGTGTCTGCTTACTATAAATGCATCAGCCGTGATATTAGCTTCATAAGTTGCTTACAATAACACCCGGAATTTCAAGATCTTTCACAATATTAATTTAGCAGTGGAGAGAGAAATGTCTCGATAGTGATGCTTAGAATAATATAAATGATGATGATGGCGATGATAATCATAACCTTGATGAGGTTTATCATCGTCATAATGGTTGTCGTCATCGTCATCCTAAAAATAGCAATCCCATGAAGGTCATCGTCGTCGTCATCATCAGCATCATCAATGACATTTGAATGCGCTTCTTTCTTCTTCCTCCCACCGATCTCGCATCCCCTTCCTCCACCCGTTCCTCGTCATCATCGACGTCGTCGGCATCATCTTTTATAAGCAAAAAGAGTGAATTAGGTAGGATCACATCGTTCTGTTGTTGAACATGTTACACGTGAGTTAACATAAACTTAGGCACTGACAAAACATACCCCTTCCAAAACCCCAACAGTTTTGCTTAAACTCTAAAATCCCAGCTCTTTCATGCGTGACCTCTTCTTTATTATTTACGTCAGCAAATTAATATTACTCTTATACAAAATTGTATACGGGTGCGCTCGTCACTGATTTCACAAAATGAGATGTCGCTTATCCTTTTACAAAGCGGACGTTGAACGTTGGTGAAATTTTATATCTGTAATGGGATTTGGAGAGTAGAACAAAGGTTGTTATAGATTCTATTCTACTCTGAACATTTCAGAGCAGTTGTCTGTTTGGTTAATGTATATTATAACAAAGAGAGGCCGCTTAAATTCATAAACGATCTTTGTCACACAGTGTGATTTTAAATACATGCATCATAATTGTAAAAGCACCATCATTTCCTACAATCAAGCTGATGTGTAACTTGAATAAAAGGAAATCCAAACTGTAATTGTGCCCCCATTAACATTGCTTTCAGTAGATTTTTATATCCACAACACGATTGTTTGACCTCAGGTGTCGTGTTAAGTTTGATCTCTCAGAGGATCTCACTGTACAGGTTTGTGTATAATTTTATTTTAAATAGTAAGTTATAGAATTTCAGTGATTACACGAGCAAAAATAGGAAACGTTCACTCAAATGGTTTCTAATACAGAAGGAACACCTCTGAGCTCAGGGAGCTGGGTATGTCTTCAAAGGCGCTGAGCAAGTATAACAATATGTCAATGAACCAGCTTAAAGCAGTCATTTTTTAAAGTGTTACTGCTAAAATAAAACAAGATAGAAACAAGAAAAGATTCCGAGATCTTAGAGCTGCAACGCTTTTCATAGTTAGGTTACTTGATTGGAGCAATCGGAAATAAAGTAAGAAAAGTTTATTTGGTAGCATGGTGGTCCGGCCTGTTAGAGCTAGAAGTAATATCTTACTAAAAAACAATGTTTATTACCTTACAAAAAGAGAAATCCCTCAACATAATCTTGAAATATATCTTCAAATAAAACATGATCAAAAGTTGAAGACTGCTGAATTACCTCTACTCTTACGAGATGGAATTTGGAACAAAAAACCACGAGCGCTTTCTACGGTGTAGCCAATCTAGCCAGTCCCTGCCGTAAGGCTTTACTTCCACACACGCCAGCTTAATTTAATTTAATTCGTCCTTAGTCGAAAGACACATGTTGGCTCTTTGCTCACGTTGGCTCTTTGCTCACGTTGGCTCTTTGCTCACGTTGGCTCTTTGCTCACGTTGGCTCTCTGCTCACGTTGGCTCTCTGCTCACGTTGGCTCTCTGCTCACGTTGGCTCTCTGCTCACGTTGGCTCTTTGCTCATGTCCATGACAAAATCGCAATCTACAACATACACGTAATCGAAAGAACACATTTTGCATCTTGCGAAGTAAATGCCGTGATGTCACTCGGTACACGGCCTCATGATGGTCACTGCTAACTCTGGCTGCGCTCGCAACCGTGTGCTGCCTTCACCTGGCCCGTTACTAAACTACTCCTGTAGTCGTCCCATATATTTTCATTTCTGTGAGCAGGGGACAAAGCATCACATTTTCCAGTGAGGTATATTTCAATAGACAGGATATGATTTCAAGGAGTTTAGACTAGTGAAGAATGGTCATGTAGATTATTCTTTGATTCTGAAGGAGAGCAACCACAAAGAAGACATCTCTTGCTGATACTACATTCTTATGCTACAAGTTGTAATGTTGCTTCTTTGTTTACTACTCCTTAGAGTATTGGAGTAATCGTTGCTAACCAGCTGAATACTGTTACACTTGATAATAGAAATTCTGTCATTAATTTCAGTGTTCTTATTGTTGTTTGCATCGGAGTTCTTCATGTTGATGTTGTTACTGTAGCTTTCAGAGCTAATTGTTCTGAGTACTATAACAATTATTACTACTATTACTAGAACTCTTGACTGTCGATGCAGTCAGTGTCACTCATATATGGTTGTTCTTATTGTTTCGAAACCATGAATGTGATACAGTTTTACTCACTCATTGTAGGAGGTACACATTAGTGGACTTCCTCTCATCTTTAGTTTCATCTATTGCTGTGATAACCTTCCTGTCAGAGGTCACCCAAGGTGCAATCATCTTTGTTTACTGCTAACCATGCGAATAGCAAATGACATTTAATTGCCCCTGTTAAAATATTTCTCTCCTCCCGAATTCAAAATACGCTTTGTCGACCTTTAATCCGTGAGATATAAACATGAAATTATGGCTTACTTTTATTGCCGTTGTGAAAATAGAAATATTCACTTGCTCAAAGACTAAGAGTCTTCCTTTATCAGGCATAATAATAATGTTTTATATTGAGACATTGAGGGAGGCTCTTAGGCGATCTGATACACATGACATCCAAATATCTCTGAAATAACAATCTACTGTCTTTACAATTTAGAGTGCACATTATCTTAGCAGAATTACAGATACGGAGAGATTATATAGAAAATAGCCCGAAGTGGAGAATGTTTGTGCTTTAAACAAAGCCGAGTTGCGCATGTGGTTAAAATAAAAAAAAACAAGATGAATTCTACCACGCACAAAATCTTCATATGTTGTGAGAGTAATCATAGAATATTTTAATGTGCTTTAGTCAATGGGATGTGAAACATTGCACACAGCTATCTGTGCAGTATGTGCTTCGAAAGACAACAGTAACATCATATTCTAGAAAGGTGCAAATTGCGGTGGTTTCTCTGCATGTATTATTCTTCCTTCACGTCCTCCTTGTGAGAAATTGACACCTGACAATATTTCAGCAAGCCCTTTTTCCAAATATTCCTCCGTCTCAGATTGCATGGCATATTTTTTTCTTTATGCCTTTATATTTCACTTTTCTTTTGATAGGATCGTTTAATTCTTTGGATGAGAGCACAATCGCACCTGGTTACATAATGTCACCCTTATATTGTCCTATGTAACCACAGAATCGCCTTCAAACGAATGACGTTTGAAGTTGTCTGCTGCGTTGGCGAAAGAGGAAATAGCTTTTGATGTGACGCACGTGTGGTTATGGGTGTCAACGATCTTTCGCTTCCTTTCGTTGCTCAAATCAGTGTAAAGCCTTCTCTAAGTGGACGGGTGTTTAATGTGGTCGTTGTTTGTGTCGCTGTTGTTGATGCTTCTGTTCTTTGTTGTTTTCTCCAGATTAGAGAGTCCCAGAGTGATTAGTAACTGCAATTCTACATTCACCTACCAAGCTAAGACCAATAAGAATGAGGTACCGACGAAGTGAACGAGACTACAGCAGCCCTAAACTTTAGGAGATTTCAGACTGGCGACTACATAATAGCTGTATTAGTCGTTAGCAATGGTAAGAGAGATTACAAAAACATTATCTTCTATATTTGTTCGTCTATTCAAATCTATACTGATGCTCTTCGAATTTTCCAAACGAATATAACAAGGGTGGTTTGAAAAGGTGATAAAAAAGCTAAGATAAATATTAAAAGAAAAAATCACACACACACACACACACATGCATGCACGTATATATATATATGGAGTCAAAGTAAAAATGGACGAGAAAATATTACAAAAGCTTTAAAATTTAGATTTATATAAAAGAAACAACGGAAATCTGTAAGTTCAGTGGGTGAAACTACGACTAAAGAAGATCGGTTCATCTCCGAAATTCCATTTGCAACAAATTAGCAAAAATCTGTTTCATCCAAAGATGCTAAATGTCGAGGTACCCTGCACTTAAAATATCTGCTGCCTGTGTGAAGAAAAAGGCACTAAATATATAAGGTGGCATCACCACCACCAATATCATCATCATTTCATACACAATAGATTAAACTGGTGGAAAAGAAAAGTTCCTAAAATCTTCCTTGGACAAGTAACCTTAGATGACAAGAAACTTTCTAAGTATCCAAACTTTGCCTAATAATACTGATTACTGGAGTTGATCTATACTAGGTTTATGCCTATTTCTTCTACCCATAATGCCGCTAAAATTGCAAGGATACATTTTACCCGCACTTTCCATAGCCTCTGTAACTTAATTGCCAGCTCCTGGTACGTTGCTATTTTTTCTATATCTCTCGTTTTGATTTCCCTGCTCAACCTCCCAAGCTAACCTGTCAAATCGATCGACTTTTCTTTCTTTCTTCCTTAACGCATACCTTGTTGTCAGCTGGGCAAGCTATATGCGCGCGACACGTTAATCTCATATCAAGATAAACAGCGCATGACCTTGCAGGCGGGGCCCAGTTAGAATTTTCTTGAGGTTGAGTAGCCCATTCCGCTCAAAAGGTCTCTGAGCAAGAGTTGTTTGAGGATGTTGAACGAAACACCCATGTTTCCAAAGGTGAATTATCCAAATCCCAAAGAATTCCTTTCAAAACATGGTTATGATGCACCTCCACTTCTCCCAATCAGAGCTGCACACAACGTCAGCCACTAACAGATATGCTCAACTGGCTAGGGTAAAACAACTGACCAACAAATCTGTTGTATTGAGCAGAATACTTGCTGTAGCTCATCTTTTATACCAAGACAAAGCAATGTACATGATAACACTTCCAATCAGTTAAGATCAGAAACCATGAGAGCCACTGCCTGGGACTGCAGGGCATTTATTATTACTATTATGATTATTATAATTATTGTTTTTGCTGTTGTTGTTATTATCATTATTATTACGCCGCCGAGATCTCCCGATGCCACCAAACAGGCTCCAACAGTGTGCCAGATTGCTCAGAAGATTGTAGGCGAGCTCAGCAAACCAACTTACTCAGAGCGGAAGAAGCAACGGTTAAATAAGTCAGATGAGTTGAGAATAACAAATAAAACCGTAGAGTTTAACCAAAACACAACAACTTTAATTAAGAGGCGAATAAACATTTAAGGAGTAAATAAGCAGTTCTTTAGAGAATTTCTTTTTTTTTAGAGAGAGAGAGAGAGACAGACAGACAGAGAAAGAGAGAGAGAGAGAGAGAGGAAGAGAGAGAAAGAGAGAGAGAGAGAGAGAAAGAGAGAGAGAGAAAGAGAGAGAGAGAGAGAGAGAGATAGAGAGAGAGTTCTCTCATTCACAGGTCTAATGATTTATTTTCCCTCTTTATTTTTTTATCCTACTTTTTTCGACTGGACTCTATTCTTACTTCCGAATGCTCCATAACATTCCACAATCTTTGCAAAGTTAACACTGACTGTTATTGCAGCAAGTTCAAAACAGTCTCCCGTTCACATTAACCACCGTAACCAACTTCACACTCGACATATCGTGTCAACAGTTCCACATGAAATACCTGACACGATCTCACACATTGACTGCATGGTATCGACCACATGGCACCGACTACTACATAGGACCGCTCGCTTTTACCTCCCGTTCACACCAGCTTCCAAGCGCGAACTAACTAACTCGCCACGTGTTAACTAGTAATCATTATAGTTCACCCACACAGTAAATAGCGCATCAAAATCATACCGCCTACGCTTTAAACAGTCACGAGATCAAAAATTATATTTTCTTCTCTTGCAAAATCAGAGAGCAGTGTTCTAATTCAGCGTCGTACGAACGAGAAATGTTCGTCCGTAACATTATTATTATTATTATTATCATTATTATCATTGCCTTTGCACAGCTTCTAACGCTGGAGATGTTTTCTGACAGTGCTCCACACTTGTTGCAGCCCCTATTTGTTCCATGTACTTCTCAGGAATTTTACTCACTGTTCCCAGGGCTCCGACAATTATTGGTACTACTACCAAGTTTTTCATCGGCCACAGCTGTTTAGCCTCCCAAGCTAACCTGTTCTATTGTGATCGTTGTATATGTCGTTTCTGGCTGAATTAAGCGTCTGTCGCTTTCCTTTCGTGACTGAGAGCCTGTGGACGTCTGATTCTGGTCAGTGCATTGTATATAGCGTCTCCAGATTCCGGGCTTTGTGTCCACCTGCTGGAGTTCACTCGGATTGCAGTTGATGATATAAAGGCTATATCGGACAACTGGTACTGCCAGGGAGTTTTATAGCGGCAATTTTATCCTGAGTATTATTATTGTTAATATTACTACTAATATTATTTTTTTTTATTATAATAATAATAATTATTATTATTAAAATAAAAAAAATCATTCTTGTTTATTTTCTTCTTCTCATTATTACCGTCATCGTTGTTGATACTGTTATTTACACTTCTACCGTTCTTTTTCTTCATTTTTTTCCCTGTTATTTATTCTATTATGACTGTCATCATCATCATCATCATCATTGTTAAGATTACGTAATATTTATTCCAGCAAGTTTTGTTATTGCAAGGATGTGGGGATGGTTTTGTAGTGTGATACTCCTTGTTATCTTGGTATTCATACTAGTTATTCGTTATTCGATGGTTGTTATCGAGAGATTTCTTCTTGTTTTAGTTGTTGTTGCTAGTGTTAATATCATTTCGTTTCTTGTTCACGGTGGCGATGTTGTTAGTGTTGTTTTGATACGCGTCCATATTAATTCAAGGAGTGAACTTTAAATACAAGGACCCCTATGCGCTTATCTTCTTGCATACATACATTACACACACACACACACACAC
>NC_068986.1:111010396-111026124 GCF_001194135.2 Octopus bimaculoides
TATATATATATATATATATATATGTGAATAGAGAGTGAATTAGGAGAGAAAGGAAGAGAAACGAGAGTAAGAATTTGAAGTTCATTACACAGGTAATGTAGACAGAATATATTCTTCCCTGCCAAATTTTACTGCTTCCTGTAAATATTTCTGCTCGATATATGTAGAACGTTAATATCCAAATATCCAATCTTAAAATACATATAAATAAATTTACATACATTTTACATACATACATACATACATACATTTTACAGGTTTCTAGTGGTGGGTGAAAACATTTCTTGCAATGGTACCTGTAACAAAATCACGTGGCATTAAAGAATAGCCAAATAAAAATACTTTGACTTCAGAACTCTCTGCATTCTATAAGACTGTGGGCTACAATGTGTTTGCAGCGCCAGTACTCATACCAACAGTTAGGTTGCTTGATGAGATCAGAGCTATTGATATGAAAATCCGAAAATTACTAACAAGCACATATAATTTCCACATAAACAGTGACGTAGACCGCCCCTACCTAAAACGAAAACAAGGCGACAGGGGCACAACTTTCATCCAAAATGACTTTGAATGTTGTATCATACTTCAGGCGGCAACCTTTAACCACCAAGTGTCAAAGTGTATCCCAGACCAAGTTTGCATACACGAAGTTGATAACATCGTAAGATTTGGAAGGCAGTTCCTTGAGCAAACTTCCTTGTGTGATAAGCTAGAATACATGTCCAAAGACGTCGCACGACTCCACCGCAACGTATCCTTCGATGAAATGATGAGCCTATATGAAGGTTATAAGCAAGCATATGTTGGTAGAAAGATCTGAGATGATAGTAACATAGATCAAAACAATTCATCGTGGACCAATAGCCGTAAAACTACCCTCCACTTTGAAGGGTATGCGCTTGCAATTTAGGAACAAGAAATACCAACGAAATACTTGATGCACAAAAGGGAAAGAGATGTAGGAAAAGGAGTAAAATATGGCAATCGGTGCAGACTTTGTGCAGTTAACACCAAAGATATCACCCACATCATAATCAATTGTCTGAAAATGTCATCACTGTATTATATACGTATGAGACATTATAGCACGCTCTATAATGACATCTGTCGGAAGGATAACCCTGACGACAAGTAATTTAGAACCCACAGCATGGTTGAAGCCATAGATACTCATAATAAAAAGGAGTACTGGTGGTTGTCGTTGTGAACTCCTCAATAATATCTAAGCACAACAGACCTGATGCAACGATTTGGGAAAGAGATCAGAAACTATGCAGAGTTGTGTAAAATAGCTGCCCAGCGGATGTTAACGTAAAGCTGAAGATCAGCGAAAAAGAGAACACTTGTGCTAAACTATTGAGGGATCTGCAGTTACTCTATCCATATTTCATGTTTATACCTGTAATTATTGGGGCTTTGGGATATGTAACACTGCCTAAATACCAATCTTGAGAAATTAGACTACTCAAAATCAGAAAGGAGAAAGCTAATTCGAAGACTACAGATCCAATCCATCACTGGAACTGTAAAAATCTGTAAAACTTACCTGGAATTTGTCATTTAAATATATATGAGCATATCTAGATATGTAACTATATACATGAGAATTCATGCGTAAAACATGCAAATCTTCACATACATATATACATACATACATAAATACATACATACATACATACATACATACCTTGCTGTTGATGTTGAAATTCCAAAGAAGGAACCTTGGATCTAGGTTAGAAACCGGTTCTTTCTCTATTGGCGAGAAATCTTGAAATAATCTGAATGACATACACACACACACGCACACACACATACACACAAACACGTACGTACACGTACACACACACGTACACATACACATACGTACACCTATGCACATACACACATACACACACACAGCAATATATATTCTAATTGCCTCTGAAGCAACCAAATTTAGACGGTAGTTACATGTTGTTGATAACAGCACGATGTAAACAACTAACATCGCATTCACATTATAGAACTCATTGCTCTTTGTTTAAGTTCTATTCCGTAGCTGCTAGTTGCAGGCATTTTGGGCTGATAACACTTCATCAGACGATTTCTCATATATCCTTTACGATGAATTAGTAAACTGGAGCATCAAATTCGGACACACATAAATATCTACACGGCTGGAGATATATTAAATAACTATATCTACGCGCCACGACTCCGTTGAAATTCACGGTTGGTGTTGGATTTCTTAATGAAACAGAACTCCGCAAAGCAAAGATATTTAGAATCTACGCTTGACGAAAACTTCTATGTTTCTTTGGAATGTTATTCTCTGCTAAATAATTAAAGTAGGTGTTATTGCAGTGTAAAACTATTCATACACCCCAATATATTTCGGTAACGGGCTATGGCGGCGTACTGGTAGAGTTGTACCATCGTTAACAGAAATGCGTCGCACAATTTGCTCCCCTTTATTAGAGTTCAAATAAAGCAGAGATCTGCTTCGCCATTCATACTTTTTTGAGGTCAATAAAATAAACACTACTCCAGATCAATGGCGTGGTGGGTTCGTTAAAATGTCTGAGAAAGATTCCTTACTCTATCTGCAGCAAATCTTTGCGTTCTGATCACAGCACTTTCGACGATACAAATGTCATTTGCCTAACTCGGTGGCCTTCCCCTTTCATAAACACCAGTAACGTGGGAGATTTGCTTGCTTGGGAAACTGCCAGTCTTCCTCAAAAAATCTTACAGAAGCCTACATATACATGAATAGGTACAGGGTTAACTGGTATTTGTTTGTTTGCCAATGCCTTGTCTCTGGATGCTTTCTAGTTATTAAATATATGAATATCTGATCTGACTAACATCGTTTAAAGTAGCATAGTTTCTTTGCTGCCTTCGATCTGTGTGTTGTGATGCCTAGATGACAGATATTGTCTCTGAGTATAAACAGACCTTAGTATTCTGTCACGGTTACTAAACCTCCACAGACATCTTTCTAATCGCTTTTCCTTCAGCTCAACATAACATGGCAAACTGACATAACACAAACCCGTGCATTTGTCTTTGTTTTCTTTCCACTTCTTTTTTTTTCTGTTCATCTCCTACCATCCGCCTTTGTCTATACAGTTGTGTCTTTGGACAATATAGAGAAATGCGCCGTCTCCCCCCCCCCTTGCTTTTCTTTCGAAATAGAACAAGAAAAATCGATGAGTGCCTGACAGAAGAAGACCTCTGCCCTTAATCACTCCAGCCTCTTACGGCCTCGTCACCAAATAAGAAAACTTGGCGAATAGCGTCCTAAGTGTGCCACCAATTTTGAACAGATGAAATTATATTAAAAGACTTCATAGATTTTAGCCGGGAGAGTCAGATAAGGCTGAACCAGTGGCATACTGTCACAAGTAACAGAATGTACCTCACAACATCAGTTGACATAGTGTCATCAACGTATGACTATTATTTAATATATATCTCATTGTAGCTATCGATGATTAACTGGCTAAGGCTATCTAAAGTTAGTTAACTGAAATATTTCAGAGAACGCAAAATTCGCTATAATACTCCCAGTTGCTTGGGTTGTATGCATTGTTAGGACAAGTGTTCGATAAATGGAAAGCTGATGCCATCGAAATGCGAACAGAATGAAAAGGAAAGTGGATTAAATATATTCAAGCACGTTTCAAAGTGTTTTTTTTTTTTATAACTTAGACATCCACTATTTTCATATTAAGTCTTGACTGGCAGCAGTTACACAGAATAGTCAGTACGGCGGGATAAAAACCATTTGCAAGCTTCAAATCCTGTTACATTCATCATAAGGTTTTGGTAGGATCGATAAAATGACATTATTCGAGTACTGGTATAGATATATTTGTTTAGAATGGTGTATGTCTGGCTTATTCATGTATATCTCTGACTTAGAAACACGGATTGAGTTTAGTTAGTACTGTCTGGAGTTTAAATGTTGGTGAGCATATAAACCCAACAGTAACGGAATTAAGATGAGAAAAGAAACGTTCATAGTTAATATTACTTTTTACGTGTTTTACATCCGAGACAACCCGACACACCAAGAAAAGATCTTCAAACAGAAAAAAATGCTATCAGCATGAAATCAAATAACAGCCCGTGGATTAAAGCGGATGGGAAACATTATGCCTTAGTCATAGATTCACTACATTTAGTCACAAACATAACGTGAAATTGCCGTAATGGCATCAAATACTTATTTCTTTACTGCCCACAAGGGGCTACACACAGAGGGGACAAACAAGGACAGACAAACGGATTAAGTCGATTATATCGACCCAGTGCGTAACTGGTACTTAATTTATCAACCCCGAAAAGATGAAAGGCAAAGTCGACCTCGGCGGAATTTGAACTCAGAACGGAGCGGCAGACGAAATACCGTTTAGCATTTCGCCCGGCGTGCTAACGTTTCTGCCAGCTCGCCGCCTTATGGCATCAAATACTTTCTACCCAATCAATACCGATATGAAATCACTAGGTGTTGCAATGTCATAATATATTGAATCCAACACGCCAACCACAAGTACACAATGTCTTCATGTTCTACATATGAGATGTGTAAAACACAGCTAAAATGTATATTTGCATCCGTTATAACTGCACATAAGACCTTAACTTATTTCATTTAATTCATGTAATTGATACGTTTGACTTGTTTCCGGTATGCATGAATTAACACTTCATTTGGATTTTATTCAGCAAAATTACACTTCCAAGCAATACTGCAAGTTATGCAGCCTATTCTACTCAGACACTGTTTAACCTTATGAAACTAGGAGTGTGCGTATTCTAAAGAATACTTTAAAAGTATTTAATAAGGAAACCCAACATTAAATGCATATCATGGAGATATAACAACAAAGAACAGAAAAACACAGTAGATTACATATAAGACAAAGGCATTTTATAATCTCGAGACAAACAACATTGCACAGACGTCAGGAAATCTGTTGCACCTTGTGGTACAGGGAAAAGCATGCATGAATCTACAGGAAATAGATATAACAGATGATGATGATGATATTAATGATAAGTATTGTCTGAAAAGGAGACGAATAAGAAAAGAATTCAAAAGAAACAAGAATAAATTAATTGCATAAAAATAATTCGAGAAATGAAATCTATTCTTTGTATTTTGATTTTTGTTTGTCATGGTACCAAATTCTACTGTCAACATTTGCAATGGAAAAATCAAAAATACCAAAGAAAAAGAGGGAGAAACTGCAAGCTGGTGCTGCTGCAACATGAAATAACAACTGCAGATATGAGACATTTTGAAAGAGAGGGGAAAATACAAATGAAAATTGCAAAACAATAGAACATGAAGGAAAACTAAATTCACTTTCGTGATGTCAAAATCAATGGTATATCGTCTGGCTTTTGGGTTTAGTTATGAGAATTAGAAAAATATATATTATGATCAATTTACTGAAATACAATAGTTCTTTTGTGAAGGAGGTAGGAATGTATTAAACGGATATGCATAGAACGGAGTAGGTGGAATTTAAAATGTGTTATTGAAACAGAACTGGTTTCTATATTGATCTTTAACTGTTTAGTAGGAATGTGTCGTGCTGCTTTACCCAGCCTTGCTTATTTTGGTAACAGAGTGGTTATTGTGCTGATAATAAAGCTGTTTTATTTTGTAGGTAGCTACAGCTGCTGTTTTGGGTAACGTTTAGATTAGCTCTGACTGACAAACCTTATTATGAAAGTCGTTACAGCCGTGAATATCCCTTTATTTTGAATATCCTGAATATGTTTTCCTATATTTAAGATTTTTAAAACGAGACTGTTCGGAGTAAGGACATTTTCGGTCCTTTTTCTATAATATTGACTGAGGTATAAGCTTCTTCGTTACTTCAAATAACTATTAGCCATGTCAAAGTTTTTGAATAAATCGCAGCATAATTAGTCGTTACTGCTGTGATCCAGCGATAGCGGTAAATGCGGTGAAATAGATTTTATAAGGAGAGAGATGGCGATCAAGATTGCAAGGCATAAAATTCATTTAAGAGACAAAATACCCGAACAAGGCAAAAAATACCCTTGGGGAACTAGAATAGCTAAAACAATGTAACTATACATTTCGGTGCCATGGGAAATATTTCTATATTGTGATAGGTAAGAATCTCCGTTAATCCATCCTGCACATTATAAGCTTAAGGAGGTCTCACACAAATACATCCCCCACAGAGTAAGAAACACATATTCAGGTCTACTCTTTCTCTCTCCTTTTCTCGAGTACACACACTACACACACAATATTACTGTTTACTTTCCGTTTCTTCACACTTTGGCATACATAACGATATGGAAGGTTGGGTTTATTAGTTTTGCCTTTGCTTGCCTCAAGTAGAAAAGGTATATCTACTCTTAGTTGGATTATTTGCCGGTTTATTCTTTCCATCCATGCAGGTTGTTTATGTCTATCTCTAATTTTTTTTTGTCTATCTCTAATTTCAATACCGCATTTCTGAGTTGCAACATAATCAGCTGAATAAATGAGTTGATTCATCACATTGAGGAGATTTTCTCTACTATTCTCAAGGAGTCGTCGAATCAGCTTTCCAAGTTCTTCATCAACGTCTTTGATTAATTTTCTGTTCTTATTAGTATTAATAATTTTGGGAAGTGGGGCTCTTTCGCGGAAAGGTTGATGTAGTTGTACTAGATATTGTTCTAGTATTCCATCTAACAGTTCCTTGCTGACGTTATCATTTATTGCGTTTTTAGTTTCAACTGAAGGATTCTGTGTGCCTAGTTTGCTGGTTTGTGTTAGTGATTTGAGAGCTTTTTGTCTGTGGGTATAAATGCCTGTGTGTTATACTCAGCTGACATTTAACTGATCTGACTATTTTGTCAATTTCGCTGTCAGTCTTTTCTTTTTTAGGATTTCACGTCTCACAGCTCCTAGTTTATTACTGTCCATGTACAGCCTGCTATGCGGGTTTTTGCATCTCCAGATATTGTAGGTCTCTTTTTGTGGTTGATGTTTCTGGGTTTAGTGTTGGAGAATAATAAGCATGCATAAGTTTGACATATTCCTTCTTAGTCCCTTTCTGTCTAATATTTCTATTTCTTTGTGATAGGTTTGGTAGTTGATCCTGAGCGTCAGTGTCGGGAATATCCCTGGGTTTGTTTGCTAGGAGTACTTTAGGAGGTTGGTCCTAATTTAAAGACTTTTCGTGCTTGGTGCCAGAACCTATGGTCACTAATGAACGCGTTCTTCGAACGACACGGGTTCTAGGGGCTATTTCCATGGTTAGTATCCAGGGACGTGCTATAAGCGCACACGGTTAAACAGATGTCTGGTTCCTTGGGTAAAGTTTAGAGGTACCGGGTATCATCATTTTTTCGGAGGGAGGGGTTGTATTGAGCAGAATATTTGCTGTAGGTAAATTTTTTTACCAAGACAAATCAAATTACATCATACCTCCATCAGTTAAGATGAGAAGACATGAGAGCCACTGACTGCTACTGCATCAGGGCTATTATTATTACTATTATTATTAGTGTTTTTGTTATCATCATCCTTATTATTATTGCATGTTTCTTAGAATCACTTGCCGGGACACACGCATTGTCCTCGGCCGAGTGAAGGGTAAGTGATGTTACAGTATCACTGAAGGCTTGGGAAGGGGAAGTGGTAGTGGCTGTAGCGAAACATCATGTAATACAACATAGACATTTAAATTGATAGGCTTTTTCTAAGGATGTGGACATTACTTGTCAGCACAATCTTTTGGATTTCTCTGAGACATGAGTCTCCTGGGATACTATCAACATGTTTCTGATACCACTTTATTGTAAGGGTACCTACAGTAAGAGGAACAGTTCCTGCTTTAAAATGTCACAATATTTTGTATTTCAATTTCCGGGTCTTTATATTTACTTAATTTGTCAATCCTTCATTTACAAATATATATTTTTATCAGTCTTAGTCTATAAGTATTTTCCACTTTGTTTTTATTATTATTGCTAATGTTGTTTTTGTTGCTATTGTTTACGTTGGGTCTTTGTAGATGTGCCACTTATCACTGTGTCTAATTTGGATCTAGTTACTAACCAAAGCTAAAAAAGAAGTCGTTTGCTTTTAGAAGTTTTCTTCAGAAAACTCATGCTAATATCGTTGATATTTCTTCCATTGCGGCTGAGGTAGATGGCTTCCTATTTTCGAAGTTTTCATTGTAAATTTATTTCTGTTTACATTCAAACCAAATTGACTGCGAGGCAAATTGTTAACGCCCCCAGGTAACACTTTTAAATGCAGTATGACAGAAAACAAAGGAAAACAAATTCAATTATTCAACAGATTGTAAACATTTCACAAAGTGAACAAATTAAGGAATTTTGTTAGAGTGTGGTAATAGAACAAAGCTTCACACGAACAACGAAAGACAGAACAGAATAGAAAAGACAAAAAGAAACATCAAGATGAACATCAACTACACCACCAAAACTGCCACAAAGCAAAATACGAGGCACATGTTGCACAAAAAAAAAATATATATATATATACCTAAAAATTTTAATGCTGAGAGCAAAATAGTGGAAATGAAACCTCGGTATTTCCTAGCTAGCACTGTTCTCATGTGAGGAATTCTCTCTCTCTCCCACTCACTTACTCACTCTCTTATATATACCTATTTGTTGGCACTCCGTAGCTTACGACGTCGAGGATTCCAGTTGATCCGATCAACGGAACAGCCTGCTCGTGAAATTAACGTGCAAGTGGCTGAGCACTCCACAGATACGTGTACCCATAACGTAGTTCTCGGGGATATTCAGCGTGACACAGTGTGACAAGGCTGACCCTTTGAATTACAGGCACAACAGAAACAGGAAGTAAGAGTGAGAAAAAGTTGTGATGAAAGAGTACAGCAGGGTACGCCACCAGCCCCTGCCAGAGTCTCGTGGAGCTTTTAGGTGCTTTCGCTCAATAAACACTCACAACGCCCGGTCTTGGAATCGAAACCGCGATCCTATGACCGCGAGTCTGCTGCCCTAACCACTGGGCCATTGCGCCTCCACTATATATACATGATACACACGTGAAAGAATCACTGCATAGTGCTGATGAATGCCATTGAAATGTGTTTGTTGCTGGAATATGAAAACGAGTGCAAAACAAGAGCAAAGCGAGACTTGATGCATTTACAAAATTACACAAATGTGTCTTGTGCCTCAGAAAATCAACGAATCAATGTAGGTCAATGAGACACACACAGCCATTTCTTTGACTTCTGACTGATAATATATTTATCTATACTGGTGAACGAAAGAAAATGGGTTAGGACATTTGGATCACAATCATTATTTCGATTACCGGTGACGCATTTTGTCGTTGAGAAGAAAGTTTATCTGATGTTCCTCACGGCTATTCAACTAGCAAAGAGTTGTATCTCATCTTCAAAGGACCAACTTTATTACATTCTGTCACGCTGAAATATACTGAGAACTATGTTAATGATACTCGTGTGTGTGTATTACTCTAATTTCACGAGCAGGCAGTTCGGTTGCTTGTATCAAGTGGGACATTCAGCGGGGCAACAGACGGACTGCTAGATTTCCTCTATTTAAAAACTAAGGATGGTCACCATGGAAAAATTTGGGAAGGACGTGAATGCCCCGCTTGTATTTATTATTGTGATAAATATGGAAGCTGGTGAATAGTAACTAGCCGTTAATGAAATGTCCTGTGAGGCTTCCGTGCCTAATATTGTTAATAACATTCTGATGATTACTCATTTATCAGGAAAAACGAACGGTTTGTCGTTGCAGGACAGAAAAGTTAGTTGTTACTAATCTAATTGTGTGCGTTATAAAATGGCTGTCTACCGAACAGAATTAAACTAAAAGGAAATGTATGACACTGGAATAGCAAACGCTACAAAGCTTGCAAACGTTCGTATGCATGACAAAAACATTTGAAAAGATTTCCGATCAAAACAACAAAAAGTTCTAAATCAAATCGTTGAAAAATACACCGCTGCATCTTCATCAGTTTAGTACCAGTCTGTTCTTTCAGGTAGACGAAATGAATAGTGAAATGCGTAGAGCATGGCTAGATAACAAAACAAAACAAAATAAGCATGAAGCCTAATCGGGAGATTTAAGAATAGAGGTGTTCCATAGGGCGGATTTCAAGTATGGGGGTCACACAGAAGATTCTGACCAATCTAATGGTGAACAAAGACTGAACAACCTCAAACATAGGGTGGATGGTAAGGACTACACTGGCAAACGTACTGCGTTCGAAGGGACCTCCATATAGCGGTTGAACACATTCGTTCACTCACGCTTACACATGCACTGACATATCACTGTGCGTGCGCAGGCTTGCGTTTGTGGTGCCTTAGTTTTAGTGTATTCCTCAATCACAAGAACCGGAGTCGATTTAATCGACGAATCCCTTCAAGGCTGAGCAAAACCACAGTGAACTTCTAGAAACAAATATAGTATATACGATGTATGATTTGTGTGGAGTAGTCACGTGCACGTCTGTGTACATATACGTAGAAAACATTCCATATGTACTTAAACACACACACGCACATATATATATATATCGTTTTCTACTCTAGGGACAAGGCCCGAAATTTTGAGGAAAAGGGCCAGTCGATTAGATCGACCCTAGTACGCAAATGGTACTTAATTTTTCGACCCCGAAATGATGAAATGCAAAGTCGACCACGACGGAATTTGTACCCAGAAAGTAAAGACAGACGAAATACTGCTAAGCATTTCGCCCGGCGTGCAAACGTTTCTGCCAGCTCACCGCCTTACACACACACACACACACACACACACACACACACACACACACACACACACACACATATATAGAGTGAAATATATACGTGTGTGTGTGTGATTGCATGCGTATCTATATATGCATATTTCTACATATGTGTGAGTGCGTGTCTGTATTCTTACAAGTATGTAAATATGTATGGATGCATGAGTGTATGTATGTGCGCGTGTGTATATAAGATGTCACTGAAATGTGCTTAATGTCAAAATTTAAATGTATTCTTTTTATATATATTGATAACACACTTCCTCACCCTTCCATTTTCAAAGTGATTCTACATAACCCACTAACCTCTTTTCCTAATAACTTTTCCACGCACCAATGGACAATGAATGAAACTATACATACATACATAAGAAAAATATATATATGTATATATTTATATATATAAAACCAAAAAAGAAAAAAGAAATTCGTGAGCACGCACCTAAACGAATATTTTTTTTTCTTTTCTCTACTTTTGTTATGCACTTACAATCACTCTACCGTGTCTTCATATTTTTCTGCTTCATATCATTTCCTCGTTGATAATCATGTCATATTCACAGGTCAAAAAGTAAACCACCTGCTGAGCCATATATTGTCACTTTTTTGATATTGAAATTGACGACGTTGTTATTACCGAAACGAGTGAAACGCAACAATCAGTTTACAATATTTGCCTTTCCTTTCATCTTCATTTCATATCAAAACACTAATTCATTCCTTTAATACTACACAGACTGGAAGTGATAGATGATAGATTACTTCCCACTTCTTCCTCCTTTGTACACAAGCACAAGTACATACATATCTATCTATACACACACACACACACACACACACACACACACTTCTATGCGTATGTGTTAGAACAGATCGAAAAATGATAGATAGATTGACATAGATAAACCGGTACAGTGATTACAACGCACAAGTCTTATGAGAAAGTTTGCCAAAGAAGTGGGGAAATAATTGGAAACAACTAAGAAAATTAACATGTAAAGCGCATGTCTGCATAGAATAGGAAATGAATATGAGGCCATAGCGAGGACTACAGACTTGTGATAAAAATATTTATTCATCACTAGTTCACAACAAAAACTCAATTCTCACTTATGACGCCATGTAGCCGGTTGTGCACGCCGGCGGTCATGCCCTGGAACCTCCACTCCACAGTGGTGCTAAACAAATTAAGGAGCAACTGTAGTTAGACTACTGTTGCGGTTGAAGGGATACCTTCGCTTAAGTGCATGAATAATGGATAGAGTCAATAAAAACAACCCATACCGCATCGCTCGTCTCACGGGTCAACAAGGAGCGCGCCCCCTTGTGGGGAGTCAGTATTGACTGTTTACTTTTGCGAAGAGTTACGTCAATTGTTTTCAAAATAATAATAATAATAATAATAATAATAATTATAGTAATCATAGTAATAATCCTTTCTATTAAAGGCACACGGCCTGGAATTTTGTGGGAGGGGACTAGTCGATAACATCGACCCCAGTGTTTCATTGGTAATTAATTTATGGACTGCGAAATGATAACTGGCAAATGCGACCTCGGCGGAATTTGAACTAAGATCGCAAAGACAACCGAAATACCGCTAAGCATCTCTATTCTACTAGCTCGCCGTCTATAATAATAATAAGAAGAACAAGAAGAAACCAGCTACGCATGAAAGACTCCAGAACCTCCAACAAAACCTGTGATAAAGAGAAAATAGTACACTCTGAATAACAACATGGATATGCTACACCGGGCTCCCTATTCTAAAATAAATCTAATCTAATAACATAGGTGAAATGGGATACAAGAACCCGTGGAAGACTTGAAGGAAGCGGTCTTTTAACGAAAATAATCACAAGAACGAAATTTTACTGTTATACAAAGCACAGTTTTTCCTATGCACGATGTATCAGTGAAGCATGTGCGAAACACACACTCGAAATCAACACCAGAAAGTTTACAAATGATAAAATAGAAATGGAACAAAACAGTAAGTACATAAATTGAGTAATTACGCATACACTCGAATGTCTACACAAACATATATACATTTTAATGCCCATAGGACCACACATACATCTCAATGTTTACACAACTACGTGAAATTTACAGGACACGCACTCATGCATATGAAAACACCGTAAATAACGAAGCAAAAACAAGAATTTTTTTTTTTTCGAACTAACACAGAGAAAGTGAACAATTCATAGGTTTAAAAACACAAAAAGATCTATGCCCGGAAATAAATCTATCAAAAAACAAATTACAGACGAATACAGATCTGTCAACATTAAGAAGCTACATTACGAGGAAGGTTTATATGCAGAGAACTCGGAGACGATGTTGTCTCAAAAAATTAAGCCCAAGCAGACAGTTCCGTCCCCTAATTTCAACGTCCAAGCTCGTCATGCCTCAGCGATAACAAAGCAAAATACAAACATATTTGGTCGTCACCGGAACACCAAGGACCGCATACTCGAATGATGAACCAGATTCAAGTCGACAAATCAGCTACTGGCTCAAATGTTCCCGAAACACAGGAGCTGCAAGTACCACACAACAGGAATATTCCAAGAGATTGCCATCCGTGCTAGTCATCAAATAACCAAAAGAAAAAGAAAAATGGTCTTGGGGAGGTAATGAAGATTTTACGGCCTTCTACCATGCCATATACATCCCCACAAATAAATCTGTACAAACCTACTGGACACAGAAACACTTTGAAGTAAGACCCTATATAGTCAGTAACAAACTTGTCAACATCAGAATAAACATTATGAAAAAGAAATTACTAACTGAATTCGAGAAGGACCAAGTAAAAGAATCAGTAAAGGATAAAAGGAACGAAGCTTCAACTAAAAAAGATACTACAGACGAAATAATTATAGACCAGCTCAGGGTTGATGAAAATGCAATAATGATTGAAAGAGTTAAGGTAACTGATAAGCAAAGTGAGATACTCTCTGAACCAACCATAAACAGTAAGCCAGATGAAAATCGAATAGATGAAGGAAGTCTCACTGAAATCGACCCAACAGAACTAAATGATCTAAGAATTCAAATCACGACTGAATGGCCGAAAATTAAAGAAACCGGTATGAATGAACGCGATGGTCTCCTCAAAATTCGCAATTCTAACCAAAACCTGAAAATAATTGGTAAAATCTGCCTTGAACTTAAGGATATAATTTCACCTAATGGTGTTGATATCACAAATCTCAACCACCTGTATTATGCATCCGCGAAAATCTCAACAATTCTGTGGTGAAAAGATTAGAAAACGACATTCCCACAAAAAGCCTTCTTGGCAAGAGCGTATTCAACACCAAATTAAGCTACATAGAATGTTTGAAAAACCTTAAGTTTGGCAAGACTACCAAGCCTACAAAAACCCGAAAATTAAAAAATGTAATATGAAAACCATACTTGACATTGATGCCACCATCAGCTATAGCTGCCAGCATAGCACGGTATGGAAAGCGTGTTAGATTCTTCAACGACACAGAATTATGCTTGTCAACAGTATAATATATGTGTGTGTGTGTGTGTGTGTCTCTTATGTATAGATATATAGATGGTTGCCGAAATTTTAAAGGTTTTTCTTTCATTACATCGTATTTGTACTCAACTTGGCAAGCTTTTTTTGCAATATCACTGTATCATTGCTCAGAGTGGATGACTTCAGAGAATTATTAATCGGAATGGATGACGAGTAAACGAACTGAAGAGGTGGAATTAGGCTGAACGCTTAGGCCTTACTCGTGACTCAATGATGGAAAGATGCTTGTCTTCTTGTAGCTCAATTTATTGAGTTTGTTATTTGCTAATTGTGTGTTATTATTGTTAACTCAGAATAAGCTCGAAACTTGTAAACTTACTTCGACATTAGCACTAGCGACATCCATCTCCGCTGTTCGTAAAGTAAAGTAAATATAAGACTATATTAAACAATACAGCATTCTTCTTTTCTGTTGCTATTTCTATCAGTCGGAATTACTGTAAACACGACACCTGCTATGATGCTGTTGTTATTGCTGCATTTGTTAATGCTGTTGATGTTGGCCCCCATCCTAAAATCCTTGCAGAAATGTAAGACAGAAATAAATCCATGCATCTCTTTTATTTTTTGTGTCTCACAATATTGCATTCTCTCTCTCTCGCTCTCTCTCTCTCTCTCTCTCTCTCTCTCTCTCTCTCTCTCTCTCTCTCTCTCTCTCTCTCTCTCTCTCTCTCTCTCTCTCTCTCTCTAACTGCTCAATCTTTCTGCACGTCACGTCACCACCCTGCTCTTTTTTCTTTTACAAATTGCATGTTCTAGAATTTTCATTGTTTTTCTCTTTCTCTGTGAATGTATACAGTTACCATTCTCTTAGTAAATTAATTTCAGTATCTATGATTTTATATCTTCATGTCTGCATGGTTCACTCTCTGTCTGTCTCTCTCTCTCTCTGTACGTGCGAGTATATATATATATATATATATTAGTAATGCTGGTGCTTCCTGCACCATTCATCACATTTTAGTGAGGGTGAATAATTCATATTTCGGTTTTGAATTCTGTCGAGCCACATTAATTGTTTTATAATTTTCACATTGCCATTTTGTGGAATCAGCCACCGGTTCCTATAGTAAAATCTTTTTATTTACTGATCGAGTAGAATTTAATATGACTACTCGTAGTGGAGTACGCATCACTGACAAGCATTAAATTTCATGCGAAATTGGTATGCCCATCTCTGTAGATAAAGAGTACTTTGACTCTTATTTCTAGCAGAGCTGGTGCACTCTGCTCCCTTCCTCTCATTTTAGTGACTGAGTTATTTCCAACACATTTATGGTTCTGAATTGCGTCACCTTAATTATATATATATATATATATATATATATACACATATACATATATATA
>NC_068986.1:111027039-111032103 GCF_001194135.2 Octopus bimaculoides
GGGAATGTGAAACTCCTGAGTAACTCTTCTGTAAATTTGCAGCTTAAATAAAATGTATGTATGCATGTGTATATATATATATATATATATATAAGTGTTAAAAACAAATAAATGGATATCGTGTGAGGTTACAAGAGGTTAAAAAAGTTGAGGAGAATAAGTAACCACACCATGAAACAGAAAAAGGTAAATTATTCAGTTGTGGCAGGGAAATGTGCACCGATGAAGGGAAAAACAAATAGAGCCGAATGAAGTTTTCCGAGAACTCTTCAGCAAATGAAAGAAGTTAAAAAATGAGGAAAAGAACAAAACGTATTTAAAGCACGTGTGTATTTGTGTGTGTGTGTGAATATTTCTTTTGGAACCTACCAATTCTATAGTTACCAATCACACCCACATAAAAATTCCGATCATGCGGTCGCGCCGCTCTGCCATAGCCAGCCGACGAAAGTCTCCAAACGCTATGGGGTTTAATCCAATGCCATAGCACTCACCCATTTACTTTGCATTCTTTTATTTACCTTTTTATCAGTTGCATCTGGACCACAACTACACCGTACCTTTTACTTTAGATTCTTTAATGTTATTCTTCTCTTTACTTTTTGATCGACCACTTCCTGACTGCAACCTCCGCACTTCACGAAAATGTGTATGAACTGCCGGCAAAACTCCTTTAGCTTATAAAATTGGATGGAAAATGGGATGTAAATCTTATAACTTTTTAAGAATGTTAAGTCAGCTGAAGAGACTCCCTGCACTGCGCGTTGCATCTGGTGCTATTACCTTGTCTCACATCCACAAAGAAGCAGTGTAGAAGGAACCAAAACAATTCCTAGTTATACTCTGTCTTCCGTATCAATAATTTAAAAACTATATGGATGTGTGTGTGTGTGTGTATATGTATATATGTGTGTGTGTGTGTGTGTGTGTTTGTGTGTGTGTTTGTGTGTGTGTGTGTGTGCTTGTGTGTGCTTATGTGTGTGATCGTGTGTGTGTGTGTGTGTGTGTGTAGGCGCAGGGGTGACGATACAATAAGTACTCGGCTTACAAAAAATGTTCCTTAAGGCGATGCTCCAGCATGGTCGCAGTCAAATGACAAACGAATAAAAGAATATATAAATATATTAATATATTAATATATAAAACAGAGTTTGTATGTGCGGGCGGTGCGTATGTTCCTTATGAATTCGAAAACTGAGTTGCTAATTTTGACGTATGAGGTTTCAAATGATTCATTTTTTTTTTTCGGCTACCAAATAAAGTATGGTGTTTGCACAACTTTAATTTACTACAAAAATAAGCTCGAAAACGCGATCGGGGCAGCTTCTAAAGGAGGCAACTCTGCCTGAAAAATATGTCTTCCCCAGAGCATTAATGAGATGTTTAAAATACATGGATTTTCAGCCTAGCCAATCCACTAAAGTTATTGTTGCTTAAGATGTCACGCAGTGATCCTGAACCCAGAACCATGTAGAAGCGAACTTCTTACCACAGAGCCAGTCTCGTTGGTGTGAATACTTACATAGAGAAACACACACACATACAAGTAAATAATATTAGAAAAGTATAAGGGAATTACTTCTACAAAGAATGGAAAGCCTCTTAATAAATCTCACACGACATACTGATACAGTAGCAGAATATAATTTATTTCTCCTCTGAACACCTTTAAACACCTCAAAAATGCTGATTCAAATATATTTTATTGTGATATCTCCTTCAGCACGAGTGGAACGAGATTCATATAAACACTGTGCAAATTGCATAATTCAGCGTGAATATCATCCATACAAAATCAATATATTTGATCAATCATACTGCTGATTTTCTACTTTCACTCTTTTTTTTCTTGCCATTATATGCATTTATCCCTTCAAACCCAACAATATTAACATTGATGAAAGGTGCAACCTGGCAGAAACGTTAGCTCACCGGGCTTAGCCGTATTTCGACTGTTTTTTACGTTCTGTGATCAAATTGCCCCGAAGTCGCCTTTGCTATTCATCCATTCGGGGTCGATAAATTAAGTACGAGCTCAGTACAGGGGTAAATCTAATCCACAACCCCCCCACCTCCAAAAAAAAAAAAAAAAAAATCGGGCCATCTGTCTCGGGTAGAGAAGAACGTTTTAAAGGTGGCGAGCTGTCAGAAACGTTAGCAGGGTGTGCGAAACGCTTAGCCGTATTTCGCCTGTCTTTACGTTCAGATTTCAAATTCCGCCGAGGTTGACTTTGCCTTTCAACCTTTCGGGATCGATAAATTAAGTACTAGTTGCGTACTAGGGTCGATCTAATCGACTGGCACCCTCCTCAAAAAATCCGTGCCTTGAGCCTGGAGTTGAAAAGAATACTAGCATTGATAAAAGCCGGCGACAGCGGCATTTCATCCGTCTTCAAGTTCTGAGTTCAAATTCCGCTGAGGTCGACTTTGCCTTTCATCCATTCGGATGCAATAAAATAAGTACCAGTTGTGTACTGCGATCGATTTAATCGACTTCCTCCCCAAAACTTGTTGGACTTGCACCAAGTTTCGTGTTGAGCGAGGGCGTCAAAAACAAAGAAATACAGACACACAAATATTTAAAGTCTGCTACTTATTCTATCGGTTACTTTTGTTAAGATTCGGGAATACAAAAAGAGCAATCCCGGTTGAAAAATGTTACGGTGAAAGGCACAATGACAACCGCACACACACACACACACACACGCGCGCACGCACACACACGCGCACACGCGCGCGCGCGAGCTTGTTTTACGTTCAGTCTTAATAAAAGATATTTTACATACCTCTAACCTCTGACGGGTTGATTTCTTCATCGGTGGAGTAGAAATTTATTCTTAAGCAGGACTATTGTGAACTGCGATTTCGAAATTAAACCTTCGTCGCACGATGGCACAACTGGCCAGAGCTTCGAAGTCATTGTCAGTGATATAAATACGCACACACACACACACACACACACACACATATATATATATACACACACACACACATTATTTCTTTCCTTCCCTCAGCGTCTTAATACTTTACATGTGCCATGTTCTCACGTTTTCCTTACTTTTTTTCTGCGTCTGTATATCTAAATACATATATATATATATATACACATACATACATACATATGAAAGGCTCCCACATTTTTTTCCTACCAAATTCCTTCACACTGCATTGATGGAGCCGGGAATATAGTAAAACCGAACTGTGGCTCTATGTGCGATGCAGCAAAACTAAACACGATGGCTAGCTACCGATCTTCTTTTCTACGCAGCCATGTCGGCGCCTATATCAAATAATATCTTTTATATCATATTCCCGAGATTACAGCAATCAGTCAATAAAATACATTTCAGTTAAATCGAGTTTAAGTTCGAAACCAAATTGGGGCATAAGATTTCAGCAAAGTATTTTCAATCTGAAATCTTTTCGATGTTCTACAAAAGATTGCGGGACGTTAATGGGTCGGACTATGACTGGAAACAATGTTGTAGATGAATAACGTCCTGTTATATACAGTTTGTGCTATACATAACAGGAGACTCGCTCATATTATATTCAGCACCAGCCATATACCGACGTTGTAATATATTTTATGTGGAAATATGGAAAAGTAATCCAGTCTAAATCAGATATGTTTAATGTTGTAGAAAATAGCATATCTGTGATTTGTGGACAATGGGAAAACATATATAAACATGGAATGCAAGACAACTCAGCGTAAAAGATTAAAAAATTAACAAAGAAGAAATAAGAAAGGAGAGGAAACGTAAAGAGAGTAAGAAATGTGTGTATTCGGTAGACAAAACAATGGCCCCGGTACTGATTAGAGAAATCTAAAACAAAGAAATAATAGAACTGATAGCAGAGATTTATTTCTTGAAATAATTACTTGGAAATCTTTATGATAAAACACCTAAGAGAGTTCTAGACAAAAAGAAAAAATATAAACAATGACTACAACAACAGAAACAGCAGCAGTAGGAGAGCATTTGTATAGACAACAACAACAACAACAGCAGCAGCACCAATATTAAAAACAGAAAGAACGTCATTGAAGGTAATTGCAACGCGAGATAGGAAACATTCTCTAGGCATATGACTGTAAAATCATCAAAGAGTTCAATAATATCAAGATTTGCAACCGCGTTTGTTTTTGCAACACAAAGAACACAATAATAACAACGATAACAGCATCATCATCATAATCAACATTGGTAATAACAAAATGATTAAAAAAAACAACGGAAACAAAACAAAAATAAAGCAAAACAAACCAATAAGAAATAAAAAAAATAAATTCCAAGCATCAAAATATCGCATTTAGAACTTATAGGGTGAAATGTGATTATAATTTTTGGATTTATCCGAAGAGTTTGGCAAACTAGCAAGTTGTGTATGTAAAGAGAATCTTGTTAAAAATACACAAGTTGAAGAATGGGTGTGATAGGAAAGTAAATGCCACTAAGTTGGCAACTTTCCTGCTAAAACACAGAGCAAATAGCAACATGCACTTTTGGGATTCTAAATATACAACTTTTGAATAAAGAGAAGAAACGTTACACGGATTGAAAGTGTGCTAGGTGAGATAATGGAAACGGAGATGATGAACAAACTGCTTCTAGAGTTTGGTATGGAAACAAATATATACAACAAACATACAATGGTACGCAAACACACACATACCTATGCATATAGAGATATATACATACATACATACATAGACGAACACAACTGTCTTCTATACATGCATATACATCTATCTATCTCTCCATTTATCTATATATACATTGCATAGACAGAAGAGAAAAAAAAACTGTTTCCTTGCTGCAAACACACTAATACATATTCAGAAGAATGTTTTATGTATGTGATTGTCATTGTTTATATATATATATATATGTATACAGATGCAGGTATTTATCTATCAATCCATTTATCAATCTATGTATCTCTCTCTCTCTGTATATATATATATATACAAACACGCGCGTATATATATGTATATAAATTTATGCATATATATATATATATATATATATATATATATATATATATATATATATATAT
>NC_068986.1:111032113-111037277 GCF_001194135.2 Octopus bimaculoides
ATATATATACATATACAGTCCTATGAGTGTTGTGTTCACAGAAATCTGTGTTTTGTGTTTACATTCGTATAGATTACAGAATACATACAATGTGATATATATGTTTTTCTGTGCGTGTATGTACATACACACACACACACATATATATATATATATGTATATATATATATATCGAATTATATGCGTTCGGGCGAGATTGTTCTTTTGGAAACCTTAGAAAGCCGATGACGGATGAGAGAAGGAAAAGTGTTTCAGAAGGAACTGTTGACACTGGGGTTTGTGAGATGAAGGTGTGTATGTATGCGCCGCGTGCGTGTGTGCGCATAGTGAGAGTAAATTTCAAACAGAGTGTAAAAGCATTTGAGATTTATATGAGAGGAATATTTCTGTGAATAATAGATATATTGAGTAGAAATGAGTGTATTGTAGATTATTTAGTGAAGAAAAAAAAATCAAGTGAAAGAGAACGTAGCCGTCACACTTGTAGATTTAACACCTACAAGATATGATTCAGTTTTTGAGACATTTGGTTATTCGTCTAAGTATTATATTATTCTGTTATCGATTCTTCCTATACACATTAACTGTTGTTTAAGGGAAATTCTTTTTATTTTAGTCATTGGACAGCAGCCATAATAGACTGAAGTCGAACGAAGCGACACAAATAATGTTTAAGATAAAGAATACAGAAATCTTTTTGGATTTTTGATCTAAAAAATATTTATTTTTATGTTAAATAAAAATGTTGTTACTACCAACGCCAAATACCGAGATATTCGAAGCATTTTCTTGTGAGACTGGGTATGGTAGTCGTGAGTTTACTTTGATAGTGGTTTGCTGCTGCCGTTGACACACATTATTCTTGTGCAGTGACCTCACCCTAGTCTGATGCCGGTTCTCTAGTACTGGCTCTTGCCAGCTGTCTGTTCTAATCTTAGTAGTGACTAAAACATGGTGAATATACAGTGATGATTTGGCTCAGAAAAAGCGCGCGAAATATGAAATTGCTTTAGATTCAGTACTACACAAAGTCTTGAATGGTCAGAATTTTTTTTGATGTGGGTAATATTTTAGCGAATCACGATCGTGTTCTTAAGTGTTCATTTTTTGTGATCGGATTCAGTGATCCGGGTTCCATTTCTTAGATCTGTAGTTGCGAAACAGTACTGCTACATGTTCTTTTTTAGAAGTTTGGTACTTAATCTATTAGTTTCTTTTGCCACCAGTTACGTGGAGGCAATAAATATTATTTATCAAACAATGACCGACAAGTACACACATACACACACACACCCACTGGGGTATGTATACCATACGTTTACATAGTTTTCGCCTACCAAGTTCCCTTACATGGCATTCATCAGCCCAGGGCTATATTATCCGTGCAGTGGGATAGAACCCAATACCACGTGGATGCAAAGCGAATTTCTCAATCAACGTTTTAATTGTTTTGTTAGTGATGTATAATTGTTGTGTTAATGACTATATATGTTATTACATCAAGCAAGGTATAAATCTAAAGGCGAGCGATTTCAATAGTCTTAATCTGCCAGCCTCATTTTTCGCATACAAGATGTCCTTTCTTGCATTTTATGAAACATTACACCATAACTAGAAAAAGATTTGGCTGGTTTGTCTAGCAGGTGTATGGACCTTCAAGAAGTTCCTGCATGGTTTCGAGATCAAATCAACGTAATTAAGTTTATGGTGTCGTACACTGACACAAATAAGGGAATAAAAATGCTTTATAACAAGTCTTTTATATTTTTTTGTTTGTTTCAATCACTGGACTGTAGCTGTGCTAGGACACCGTCGAAGAGGGATCAGCTGAACAAATCAGCCCCAGCTCATATTTATTTATTTTTGCAAAGCCTTGCACATATTTTATCGGTGTCCTTTCAAGACGCTCCAAGTTACAGGGACATTAACAAACCAATACCAGTGGTCAAGCGATGGTAGGGACACACACATGCAAACACACATAGATACATAGGTGTATGTATGTATGTATGTATATATTCTATACACCAAGAAATAATATTTGTCTCTAATAGAAACAAAAGGGTATACAAGACTGCAAAAGAAGGGCTCAAATACAAATGAGACGAAGATAAGGGAGCATTGGTTATGGAACAAACATTAAATTCCGGTCAACGACTTTACATACAACCCCACCCCTCAAACATTGAATCATATATAAAAAAACACCGTGGTCTACAAATTCATAAAAAATAATACATATACATAAAATCACAAAATGTATAAATATATAATCGAATAAAATGTAAATAGAACGACCAATCAAAAATATTAAATATAAACGGCTAAAAATTCGAAAACTACCAAAAAACCTAAAAGACAAATATAAATTAAGTAAATGTAAAAATAAAATAAATATCCACCGACTAAAAAAGTTTTATCACACGATTAAAATATTTTATAAATTTTTTTTTTTTTTTAAATATTTGAAAAAATCTTTTACTTACCTCATACGAGTACGTGTAAAGTTCCTAAATAAACAGACTTCCACAGGTCAAATTCACATTCATCTTGAAAAAAATCTTTTACTCCGTCCACACAAGTACATCCAAAAGTTCATAACGAGCAGGTCAAAATCAACATTCACATATATCTATGGTCATTTCGGCTGCTCTCAACTGCAGTTTATTTACACTAACGTGCAACACGGCGATGACTCCCTCATCAAGATAAACAGGAAATAGGAGACATGTACAGATGAAAATATTTTTAAGAAAGTTTTTAGACTTTTATGAAAAGCTTATATAATCTAAAAGAAAACACATAAATGGATCAGTCCAAATTTTCTAATAAAAAAAAAAATGTCTATTGCTAAACACTTAGGTGGCTGTACAGAAATTCAACCTCGCCGGTTTCAAATCCCTGTAACGCTAAACAATTTTATTACATCTACTTTTATTTCTATACACTTTCAAAAGTTCCTCGGCTCATAAAACTAGGAATTCTCCGATTCTATTGTCAGTTACAGGAAACGTTTGCTAAGAGGTCACCGAACATGTAAGCAAAAATCTTGTAAGGCAGACCACCCAAACCAGGCGTTTTATCCTTGATACATCTAGCCATTGTTTGCCGTATTTCAAAGGTTGTAATCAGCCTTTCGAAGGGGTCCGCCTCCCTCGCCATGATCCGCGACAACACGTCGAGATAGGACGTGAAATCCCTCTTGTGACTCGGCTCATCGCTGCTCCCGAACAGTTGAGTGAAGTGCCGCTGAGAGGCTTCAAACATCTGTTCTGGATCAGTTATCAGTTTCCCTTCGCGATTCGGCAAGGATCGGATCCTGGATTTATTGACACGCCGTACATCTGCTACTTGGGCCCATTGAACGGCTTTAGTCCCTTCGTGTCTAAGAGCTCGAGCCTTAGCTGTGACAACGCAACGTTCGTGTTTCGCTTTAAAGAATTGGTCGGGTGCCGATCTCGTTGCGAGCACGTCGGTCGCGATGCCTTTTCTAAAGCCTCGTCTAACATCTTGACTAGCTCTGTCTTTGCTCTATTTTGTTTTACTGCTAGTTCTTTCGAAACCTTATCGATTTTATTCTAATCGCATGAACTGCTATTTGTTGTTGATTATTGCTCCCGTCAACGCTTTCTTAAATAGTTCCCTAATCCGGATTCTGAAATCTTTACGCGCCGGTAACGACGTATTCAGTTTGCAGTAACGGTGTCCTTGTCTATGAAACCTATCTAAGTCGACTTTAGAGATCACGAATTTGTGGTCTGTATAGTCGACTACTTTAAAATCATCACTGCCTCATTTGGCCGCAGTAGAAAAGAACTAGCAACAGCTCCTCGCTTTTGAGGGGATTCAGAGACTGATGTTTGGCCTCTTCCTTGGTGTAATAATAATAATAATAATAATAATAATAATAATAATAATAATAATAATGATAAAGATAATAGAAAGTGCCAGATAACTGATTTTACACATTATTTACATTATTTACATTTAACAGATATTTGTCCTCATCTTGTTTTTGTCAACACAATCGAACCTGGGTTCTCATTTCTAAGGTATTTTTCAGTGTTATCATTATTATTATTATTATTATTATTATTATTATTATTATTATTATTATTATTATTATTATTATTAATTATTCATTTCACTGCCTCTAGTTTTTGATAGAGTTTCTCTATATGTCTCCACTGAAGTCTAATGTCGGCTCCGTACCCATGAGATCCAACTATGTGAAGTGCAGAATAGACAGCACTCTCGGCAGCGACAAATCAGAATTTGTGGTGAGAGGGAAAAAACGGTATGGCTCACTGTTAGCCCCGAATTGGCAGATCGCGAATACAAAAGAGGGCATAACAATGTCGCAAGAACGAACCATTGGGTGCTCTGTGGAAATTACGACCTACAATGAGTAAAAACCCCAACATGTGTCACGGAGAAAGAAAATTGCAAATTCATGTGGGATGCAATAATCTAGTGTAATCACCTCACCAAACATAGGAGACCGTACATTGTTGTGTTAAATATAAAAGAAAAATATGAATGATAATCGAGATAGCTTTCCCCGGTGACAACAAGATGAATGGAAACGAAGACGAAAAAAATAAACAACTATGACGATTTGAAGTGGGAAATACGAGGGTTGTAGTCAATGAGGAGAGTAGACGATGTACCAATTGGTGCACTTAGAAGTATCAGCAAGCACTCAGCTAGCAACATGGCTGAAAAACACTGGTGCAAGTGTGAACTCCAATAATTCTTTGCAGGGTTCTTGAAGCATGACCAGTAAACGAGTGTCACCTTAGTCTGCTGGCTGCGGACAGCTGACACTTTCCATCAAACCCAGCAAAATAAGCTGTGAATGTCCTTCACATAATAATAATAATAATAATAATAATAATAATAATAATAATAATAATAATAATAAAAATAATAATAATAATAATAGTCATCTCATTTACATGGATGATTTAAAGCTCTTTGCAAAAAATGACCAACAACTCAAAGGCCTACTAGCGATTGTTAAACAATTCAGTGATGACATCAGGATGCAATTTGGCCTTGATAAATGTGCAAAAGCTACCTTTATCAAAGGAAAAATGACAAAAACATCTAATGTGAACCTTGACCAACAAAATGTCATAACAGTTAGAACCTGCGGAGAGCT
>NC_068986.1:111037610-111038134 GCF_001194135.2 Octopus bimaculoides
TGTCTCAAAACATGAAAGCAAGAAAGCATCTTACTCAGTAACAAAGCAGGCAAAGGAATATCTAAGTGAATTCCAATTGCAACAAATTCAAGAATTAGACGAACTAGAAACACCTGCAGAAAAAGCTAAGCGCTTGAAAACCCGTGCTAAAATTGCTGCCTTAGATATTATGACTGAAAAATGGCATGGAAAACCTCTGAATGGCAAATACCCAAAGAGAGCGAATAATGCAGATATTGACAAAGCCCTTACCCATCAATGGCTAATGGCCACTGGCTTGAAATCAGAAACAGAGGGGTTTATCATAGCAGCCCAAGATGAATGCCTAACTACAAAGAACTACCAGGCCAAAATATTAAAGAACGGCAGCTCTTCATTATGTCGTATATGCCAACAACAAAATGAGACCATCGATCATGTTGTCTCCATGTGCAGTCTGCTTGCGCCTACAGAGTATCTCAACATGCATGATAGAGCTGCACAATATATTCACTGGGTAATATGCAAAAACCTGGACTTGCCCC
>NC_068986.1:111040272-111041359 GCF_001194135.2 Octopus bimaculoides
ACAGAAACAATTCCTATCATAGTAGGTGCCTTAGGTATAATAAAAAAATATTCAGACAAATACATAACAAAAACACCAGGACTTACAAATATATATAACATACAGAAAATTGCACTACTGGGTACTGCACACATTCTACGCAAAACACTTTCAATACAGTAAACATAAGAGCACCACAGCAAACCACAGCACATACCCAAGGCGCACAGAGCTGCGCTCGGTAGTGAAGTGAAAGTACGTTATAAAAATAAAACTACTGAATAATAATAATAATAATAATAATAAGAAGAAGAAGAAGAAGAAGAAGAAGAAGAATTACGGACCAATATCCTGCCTCCCATTTATGTGGAAATTAGTGTCAGAAGGAATTCCAGAACTGCATAAATTTCTTGATGAGAACGATGAATTATTGACGGAACAAAAAGGCTGTAAAATGACATGCAGAGGTACCAACTATTGATAGACAAAATGGTATATATATATATATATATATATATATATATATACATGCGCAGGCTGTGATGGTTAGATTGTCCTCATATTACATTTTTTATTTCACGCATGGGCAATGTTTGTTTAAGATTTTGTCGATTATACAGTATAGCAGAGTCAGTTGGGCACTGTGGGAAAAATTGATCCATGACACTATTGTCTCTTCCAGAAATTTGGAAACAACATGCTGTAATGCTTGCCATTCGCGCCGGAATCTCTAGTTCGAACAGATGGGGAACACACAGAGGAACCTATTTGCTTGCCGCGCCCCCAAAACATGTACCGAAAGTAATAAAAATGAAGCATCCAGTCAACATCATGTTGTTTGGAGTGATCACTAGTGATGGTGACGTTATGCCTCCATTCTTCTCACACTGTCTCAGACTCAACACGGAAGTCTAAATCAAGTGTGTGGAGGAGGTGGTGCTGCCCTGGTTCAAGAGGGTGGCTGCTGGCAGACCCTATCTCTGGCAACAGGAAATCCCAGTGATGTATGTCAGACAATGTCTGCAACGATATCACTCCTAAGATCTGGTCAACTAACTCCTCACACTGCAAACCCCTTGATTATTATGTGTGTGTGTGTGGGGGGGGG